>NC_080181.1:50326727-50431008 GCF_950295315.1 Erinaceus europaeus | reverse complement strand
TTCAAAGCTTGTACTGCAAGTTTATTTGATTTCTTTTGCATATTGCTGTATCATCCAATGCACAGTGTGTTTCCTCAATGAATCTATTAGGAAGTTCATGTTGTAGACAAGAAAGCATCTGAGTGTTTATACCATGGTCATCAGTAATAATAATGACAATAACTGAATTGTGAGGCAGTATTTTCCAGAAGTCTGACCTCACATTTCCACCCCCATCTTTTAAGATACAGGAAATACAGCTGAGGATTATGGTGATTTTGCTCCTTTTTGTATGATTGCAACCCAGTGTCTAAGCCAGTGGACAGCAGAGTGCATGAATAATGCCTTCTATATGGATGTTACCTAGAGAAACACACCAGTGACTAAGAGATCAAATACACTGGCTAAAAAGCCTTAGGGAAGCATTATATGTCTGAGGTCTGATCTATTGTCTGGGAGGTCTGAGAGTGTTAATGCACTCTGCAAAGATTACACTGCCTCTCTAATTGCTCCAACACTTCCTTAAAGGATTTAAACAGCCAGGAAGGGTGATGCTCCTTGTCAATTTTTGTCTTCTGCCCGCAGTTGAAGTTTATCTGTCTTTCCACTGAGACCACTAGATCAAGTAACCCAGCCAGTGTCAAAGGCATAAACTCTGAATTAAGAGTGAAAGCAATGAGGAATGTTATTTACAGCTCCATTATTACTTGCTCTTTAAATGCTTTGCATTCCATTCTGGGTGTTTATATTGTGAAAATGACAGCACATTCATGTTTAAAGGGGATGGGGGACCTGAAAAAAGTCCAGAGCTTCACGTTAACTTTGATCAGATTTATTTTCATGATCTTTTCTCGGCGCCATAAGGCCCAATGTGACATTTTGCATTTAGGTTATTTCAGTTAAAGACATGGAGAATACTGAACTTTGGCATTTCTTCTGTGCTACGTCCCCCAGCAAAACACACACACACACACACACACACACACACACAAGAGACCGACCTTTCTAAAATGTTTATCCTGAATTAGGCACGTACAAGACTGACACCCCCCCCCCAGGCAGGAAACGATAATTTGCCCAGACTATCATTGTAAATTTAATTTGTGGTGCAAACACAGCTTCCCTTCCCCTTTTGTTGCCCTTGTTGTTGTAGTTATTATTGTTGTTGTTGATGTCACCCTTGTTGGATAGGACAGAGAGAAACAGGAGGGGAGCAGAGATGGGGAGAGAAAGAGACACCTGCAGACCTGCTTCACTGCCTGTGAATCGACTCCCCTGCAGGTGGGGAACCAGGACTCAAACTGGGATCCATCCGTTGGTCCTTGAGCTTCCGGCCACGTGCGCTTAACCCACTGTGCCACTGCCTGACCCCCCAAACACAGCTTTTTGAAAGGTCCTTACTCTGCACTAGAAGATGTTTAGTCCATCCTGTGTGTCATCCTGTGTGAAATGATACTGTAATTTTATTATAAGTATCTCTGAAGTTGTTTGGATTATAATTCCATATTTGGAAATCACATGGAAATGCTTACTGGACAGTATTACCAGTTCTTCCATGATGGTAGTTTAGGGGTCTGTTTGTTTGAAAGAGTGCATAACATGTACATGTAGGCATAGTTCACATTGCTGCAGGAGTAGGGAGGTCATGCTAGCATTTTCCTTAAACATTTTCTATGAGCTATGCACAGATGCAACATTGAGAGGTAAAAATTCCAAATTGAGGGAGTCGGGTGGTAGCGCAGTGGGTTAAGCACACGTAGCGCAAAGCGCAAGGACCTGCATAGGGACCCTCTCCAGGTCTGCAGGTGTCTTTCTCTCCCCCTCTGTCTTCCCCTCCTCTCTCCATTTCTCTCTGTCCTGTCTAACAATGACATCATCAAAAACAACAGTAATAACTACAACAACAAAAAAAGACAGCAAGGGCAACAAAGGGAAAAATAAATATAAGTGACTATAAAAATTTTTTTTTAAATTCCAGTTTGATCCATTCAAATTGCTAATATACATGATCTAGAACCTGAAATATAACATTTATGTAGCATTTGAAAGAGACTTGGGAGCATTCCTGTAATTCAAGATTATAGTCTGAATGATGGGTATAGAAATATATATATATATATATATATATATATATATAATCTTGTTTGTCTCATGGGATTTTCACACTTTTAGTCTGACTGCACTGCATTTTACTCTTACTGTATAAAGCTGTCAGTGCATTCCTTATGTGACTCCTGAAGACTCTGAGCAGATGACAGAACAATTGCTGGAGGGGGAAAAACACATTAGAATCAAAATCTTCAGAAGAGAATTTCTCTAGCATATCCTGTTCCGGCTTCTCAGCTGATAGTTGCTCGCACTTTTTCTCATCGAATGTTCTCTCACACTGTTGGTAGATTGCACTGAATGTTTCATCTGTATATAAAAATTAAAAATTCAAACAAAAATCTGGCCCTCATGAAGAACAGGCCCTTTGGGCATATGGTTCATTATGCATCTTCGTTTAATTACCAAAACACTTGGGATGGCTTTCCTGCCCTTGCTTTCAACTTGCAAAGTTGAATCTCTTCTCTTGCACAGAAAATGTAGCACTGAATACTGTTCTGAAGGAGGGCAGAAAAAGAAAGGAAAAGAAAAGGGGAGGGGGGAAAAGCCTTTGAAGAAATGGCTGGAATTTATCAGAAGAGGAGGCATAGTTCTCAGTGTGAAACCAACAGCAGTAGGAATTTCTCTTCTCTTTTCCATTGTTTGTCTCTTTCTCTGTATCTCTCCTGCTGCCCCTGAAGGTTAGCATGACTGTGCTTAGTTTATATGAATGCAAGCAGGGCAGGAATGTGAGATCAAGGATTTAGGTTTCAAGAACATTCCCTCTGAGCAACTCAAGTCTCAAGATGAAGCTGTTCATGTTTTATTGGTTAGAAAGGGAGTGTTATGAAAGTGTGACTTTAATTGATTTTTCAGGGCAAACAGGTGGTGATGGTTTAGACATGCCTTTGCCTCAGTGCCACTCCTAATTTGGGACCGCACATGTAATAGCTTTATTAAAATAAACAATCTCCAGGCTTTGCTTTTACCTGAACATCTGCCTCTTGGATTTTCAAGGGCCTCTTACATTTTTTTTTTTTTCATGCTATGCTTAGATAGAGCAGATTCTCAAAAATACTAGGAAGGCATTATCATCAAGACATGTTCTCTGACTTATTTTTTGTTGTGTTTGGAAGTAGAGGACATTGGAATGCAAACATCATCTTCACATAGGATCATTACTGTGGCAGGAATTTGTTGCTGTTGAGACATTTATTTACACAATGTAACAGATTTTGAACTTCACAGGTCAGAATTTGAATTTATAGTTTCTAGGTTTGGATTTGAACTATATGTCATTTTGGTGAGCAAAAGATTGCTCAAGTGCAGGCATGCACACACACAGAATATACTGGAAGACTATGTTTTGGGTTTCTTCCTGATTTAAATGATGGTTCAGAATTTCAGGAAAGCTTCTTGAATACCTCCTGATGCAAATAACTTCAGGATTCCTAAAAGCAGTTTCAAAGGGAAAGGAAGAGCCAAACCCTGGTATCCTTTTTGTTTTTAGTGGCAGGTCTGCATGGCTCTGATAGAAGCACAATTTTCTTTCAGATAAGCAAATAGGTAGTATTTTGGAATAGTGGGAGACCATCCGTGCATTCTTGATGGGATTCCTAAAGGAACTGTGCTTTGCTATAAATAGCTCACTAAGCACTGTTAGAGAGTTCCTGAATTCAAGTACCTTAAGGTCTGTTTTAAGCACAGGGAATATGTATAGAGCGATTGCAGGCTTAATGTGAATTTACGGCAACCTTACTTCTTTTAGTGCCAGAAATAAAGCTCCAAGTGCAGTAACTTAATACAGTGAACTGCTTTGCTCCATCACTGCACTCATGCTAATTAGATATACTTGCTTTATTACTCAGAGCGATTTTCTTTTCTGTCTTCATTCTGATCTAATCTTTCCATGAACATGAAGGAAAAGACCCAAGTGTTAAGTTGAAGCTTTTAGTCCCAATTGTAGCCTGCTGTTCACATGACCAAAGTCAGAGCACACGTCCAGAGATCCCTGTGTTCACTTAGATTACAGTTAGACCTGGTCTGCCCACCCTGCCACAGTTTCTCCTCTGAAATGATATCAGAACATTTAATGGGCTTTTTTTTTCTTGACCTCTTCAAGATATCCGGCTTTACAGAGGAATAAATACATTTTTGAGGATTCTTACCTCCTTTCCTTTCATCAGAGCTGAGAACTTGACTGATGGCTTTGAAAGATGTACTTACCAAAATCAGACTCAAATACCAGCTTCTGCAAAAAAAAAAAAAAAATGCGTAATATGAAATTTATTGTCTGATTCTAGACCTGAAATTATGATCATTCTGGGGGTGGGAGAAGCCTGTATTCACAGCACATCAGGTCCTTACTTTCTTTAATTTAGTTTGGTGATTTTTATTCCTACTTCTTAAATCATCTGTTCAGTGGTATGTGGATCTTTATTGGGCCATAGGTGATTGTTTGACTTGGTTTTTTTTTTTTTGTTTGATTGTTTGTTTTTGTTTTCATTTGTATAAAATCTTCAAGAACTTTATAGGATGGCCAGTAACATAGTAATAACATTTTAATAAGTGTTTCATATTTAAAAGGAAAAGATTATGTACTTACTGTGAAATATATAAATATACGTCAGAAGAAATTTGTTCTGATTTAAACAATTTCCTTAAAACATTTAAAAAAAAAAGAGGATAGTAAAAGTAAGAAAAAAAAAATTCAATGCCTAGAATAATATGGCCTAAAAGTCTCCAAGTAATATTTAACATTAGGGTGTGTGGAATTTTATGTGTACACTTCTTCTAAATCAGAATGAGTGGGTGGACTGTGGTACACCCAGTTGAGCTCACGTGTTACTATGCCCAAGGACCTGGGTTTGAGCCCCTGTTCCCCACCTGCAGGGGAAATGCCTCAGGAGCAGTGAAGCAGGTCTACAGATGTCTGTCTTCTGTCTCCCTCTCAACCCTTCCCCCCCCAATTTCTTTCTGTCCTATATAAAGTAATTAGATGGTTCATAGTTGTTGACTCAGAAAACTTTCTAAAATATTTTATTTATTATTATTTTATTGGATAGAGACAAGAAGAAATTCAGAGGGAAACAGGAGAGTGAGAAAAAGACAAAAATACTTTTACTTATTTTTATTTTTTAATTTTAATTAATTTATTTATAAAATGGAAACACTGACAAGACCATAGGATAAGAGGGGTACAGTTCCCACCACTAGAGCTCAGTATCCTATCCCCTCCCCTGATAGCTTTCCTACTCTTTAGCCCCATGGGAGTATGGATCCAGGGTCATTCATTATAGGGTGTATAAGGTGGGAGGTATGGCTTCTGCAGTTGCTTCCCCACTGAACATGGGTGTTGACAGGTCGAACCGTATTCCCAGCCTGTCTCTCTCTTTCCCTAGTGGAGCAGGGCTCTGAGGAAGCGGAGCTCCAGGACACATTGGTGGGGTCATCTGTCCAGGGAAGTCTGGTTGGCATCATGGTAGCATCTGGAACCTGGCAAGACTGAGGCCCTCCAGAAATACTTTTTATTATTTATTTGTTTGTTTATTTATCTATTTATTTTACCCTAAGCTCTACCTTATGATGATGCTGGGGATTGAACCTGGAATTTTGTAGCCTCAGACATTAGTCTTTTTGTATAACTATTGTGTTATCTCCTTCTCCTTACCCCCTGGAGGGAAACTATCTATCATAGAAACCACAATAGGAGATAGAAATGCAGATTGAAATAAGAAGGTTATTAGAGGGCAGGGGAGGGGAGTCATCAGGCATTCCACTTCTGGGTCTCATCCCACTGGGAGGTTTGTCCATGACTGCTGTTATTCCCCCTTATCTTTGTCAAGATAAGGCTGAGACCAGAAACAAACTAACAAAGGAACAAACAAAACCAGGAAGAAAGAAAAGAAAGATCTCATTTCTAAAACCAGTGTTTTTTTTTTTTTAACTCAAAAAGGTATAGACTTGATTTTATCATCTATCTGGATAGACTTTCATGCTTTCTCTAAGTATGTTTAGCCCTTTCATATTGTTATTTTACTAGTTTTCTATAGCTACCGTAACCAGGTGGCTCAGCACATTACATAATTGCTTATTTATTTATTTTAGTGCCACTAGGGTTATCACTAGGGCATAGGTGCCTGCACAAGGAATCCACCACTTCTAGTTGACATTTTTCCTCCCCCCCCCATACTTCTTTTCTTTCATTTTTTTTTGATAGACATTCCTGTTTTGCAGACACCAATCATGGGGAGATGAGAAATTATATCCATATATAAACAACTGTACTGAAAACCATTAATCCCCCAGTAAGATGATTTTTTAAAAAATTGATAAGAGATAGAGAAAATGAGTAAATAGGACCAAGAGGAACAAACTCCCAGCTACAAAATAAACAAGTCAAGGGAATGTAATAAGTAGTGTGGTCTTTATGCTTTGCGCCACTGGTCTCCTGCTATGTTATCTTTTATGTTGAAAAGTCAATTGTTGATTGCTGCTTCTTGAGAGAAATGAAGCATTTTTCATTCTAGTGTAAATTTTCTTTTGGTCATTAATATGCGGCTTTATTCCAAGGTCTTTGTAAGCAGCAGCCCTTTTTTTCCCCACATGATATTTGAAGTTCTTTGAGTCTGTAACTTCACATATTTTCTAAATCTAGAGAAATTCTCAATCAGAATCATTTGTAGTTTCTCACGATTTTATTTCCTATATTCTTGTAGATAACATCTTTATATGTGCATTGAAAAAAAATTTTTTTTTACCAGAGTACTGCTTAGGTCTGGTTTATGATGGTACAGGTGATTGAATCTGGGACTTAGAAGCCTCAGGCATTATAGTCTCTTTGCATAATCATTATGCTGTCTCCTCCACACTTTATTGAACTTTTCTCTGTGTTCAGTATCTTTTTTACTATGTATTTTAAACCTCATTTATCTTAACTTTAAGTATAGCTATTTTTATTTTATTTTATTATTATTTTGCCTCCAGGGTTATCTCTGGGGCTCGGCTCCTGCACTACAAATCCACTGTTCCTGTAGGCCATTTTTTTCAAATTTTGTTGCCCTTGTTATTATTGTTGTTGTTATTGTTACTGATGCCATTGCTGTTGTTGGACAGGACAGAGAGAAATCGAGAGAGGAGGGGAAGACAGGAAGAGAAAGATAGACACCTGCAGACCTGCTTCACCACTTGTGGACATTACCCCCCCTCCCCCGCCACAGGTGGGGAGCCAAGGTCTCGAACCGGGATCTTTACACTGGTCCTTGCGCTTCATACCATGTGAGCTTAACCTGCTGTGCCACCGCCTGGCTCATTATTTTAATTTGACTTTTTTTTTATTATTCCTTTTTACCAGAACACTGCGCATCTCTGGTTTATGGCTGTGCTGAGGATTGAACCTGAAACCTTTGATGCTTCAGGCATGAAAGTGTGGTTTTTTTTTTTTTTTTGTATAATCATTATACTATCTTCCTAGCTACTAGCATAACTATTTTCTACAAATGCCTCAAATCATGAATTCTTCCTTTTCTGTTTTGCTGGTAAAATTAACTTCATGAGTTCTCTCATTTATCTTTTTTTCCCTTTAATTTGTAAGTTTACATTAAATCCTACTTTATAGATTCCTGTTCTGGGCTATTATTCTCCAGCATTTGATCCATTTTTTATGTATATACTACTCATAATTATCTTTAAATGTTTATATGACAACTCCAACATCTAAATCTAATTACTGGTTCTCATTGTTTGTCTTTCTCCTGATTTTTACTCATTGCTTCTTACTTTTCTCTTTGTCTGGTTATTTATATTAGATACTGAAAGTGGCTTATTAAAACATTTTAGATGGTATGAGCTGTGTTAACATCCAACAGAGGATGGGGAGGGGCCCACTAATGGTCACTTAGTCAGTGTGATCCAGTGACAGGTTAAGAGGAGTCAAGAGGGCCAGCAAAATTACTCACGTGGATAGTGCACTGCTTTGCCATGTACATGCCCAGAGTTCATCCTGGCTCCCACTGCACTAAAGGGGGTTTTGGTGCTGTGGTCTCTTTCACTCTCTGTCTTTGTTTTTGTGCCTCTCTCTCTCTCTCTCTCTCTCTCTCTCTCTCTATATATATATATATATATATATATATATATATATATCACTTATTAGTGAAACTTAATAAAGTAGGGGCAGGGAAGGAGAGCACAATGAAACATGGACTGATCCTGGTACATTGTACCAAAGCAAAGGACTCTGGGGAGGGAGGAAGAGGGGCCTATTGCTTAATGAAATTGCACGCATATATCAGTGACTGCACTGTAAAGCATTAATCCCCTCAATAAAAAAAAATTAAAGAAAAAAGTGGAATCAAGGTTGATTTTTAAGCATTTTTAGGTCTGCTTCTAGGTTACCCAAGTGCTTCATGCAAAACCTTTCAGAAATCTTAATAATAGCCTGTAATGTTTACTGGAATCCAAGGTATTTAGTAGTCCTTTACCACCAGTTCTCATCTTTCAACTCATTGAGATTGCCAAAAGCACTTAGCTAGTTCTCTCAAGTCTCACCTCTTTCCCACCTTCTCCACTGAAGCTCTGTCTGGTGTAGGAAACCATAGCTAGTCTCAGTTTTGCCTAAGACTTTCCTTTTTTAAAAAAGTTTTATTTTTTTATAGACCAAATATTTTTTTAATGTATGCCAAATCAAGATGGTTCACATTGACTAAAAAACAAATTCCAGTTGCTCCACATTCTGGCAACACTTTATCTTGTCAGTCTTTGTACATCTAGTCTGTCTAGTAAGTGTGCAGTGCTACCTCATAATAGTCTGCATTGCATTTCCTCATGGCAAATCATCTCTCCATGTGCTTTAAAATATTAATATTAATATAGAGGTGTGTGTGTGCGCGTGCGTGTGTGCGTGCGTGCGTGCGTGCGTGTGTGTGTGTGTGTGTGTGTGCGCGCGAGCGTATGAAAGGTCTGGTGAAATAATTTTCTGGAAAATATTCAGCTTAGTTCTTTAAGTGCTCTTCTGATCTCCCCCCCCACCCCACCCCCCGATCTCTCTGAGATTTCAAATCCCTCCCTTTGGACTTTTGGAATCATTCATTAGCCTAGAGAGCTCATTCATTTTGTCCAATTTTTCCCTGTTTCAGATAAAGTAATTTCTTTTGATATGTCTTTGTTTCTTGAGTGTTTTTAATTCTGCTACTAAGTGTATCTACTAAATGTATTAAAACATCAAAGATAGTTTATTTTTAGTTAGGTAATTTTCACTTTTTTTTTCTGCTGAGATTTACTAACTTGCCATTTTCCTTCATATCTTTGATCATACTTAATTGGTGATTTAATGCTCGTATCTGATAATTTACCTTACAGATGGCAACAGTTGGTTCCCCATTTTTTGGAGTGGATTATGTTTTCCAAAATGTCAATGTCAAGCAACTTTGAATTATATCTTAGACACTAGTTTCTGTGGTAGAAGCCCTAGATTCTCCTACATTTTTCTGACATGTTTGATTTTATTTGCTCGTATTAATTTTATAGAAGTAAATTAACTTATCATGTTATATAGTTTTCAGTTGTGTAGACTTAGATCAACATCTATATAGACTACTTTGTGCTGTCACTGGAAGTTGTTTTCATCCACTACCATCCAGTTGATTCCTTTTAGTTAGTTTGCACTCACCCACCTACTTCCCCATTCCATCCTGAAAGTGCCCTCCTCTGTCTTCTGATTTTGTTTGAGCAGGCATTTAACCTCATTAGATTCAAAGGCCAGTGAATCTACCATGCAGGCACAAAACCCCAGAAATAATACTGGTGGCCAAAAAAAAAAAAAAAAAAAGAAAGAAAATGAAGCAACAGAATCTTACCCACTTAAATACAGTCTAGTTACTAAGCTACAATTTAAATATATGTTATTAGTAAAAGAATAGAAGTATACATTAATAAATGGGAATAGAGGACCTATAGACCAAAACATTCCCATGTGGGGTCTTGGCCAGGCATTCAGAAGAGTGAGCAAACTGTGGCTTGACATAGAAATCTAGTTGTCAAAATTTGGTCTCCATAAAGACAAAGTTCAAAATGGGTAATTGTTTCCAACTTTTAACCAAAAACTTTTGAGTCAAAATAAGGAATATTATCATTCAGAGGGATAAACAAGGAAACAGCTTTTTCATGTCATGGTGAAATGTGATTGCTTAAGTAGAACATTGCACACCAGAGGTGCAAACCCTAAGGTTGAAGATTAACCAGCTTGACTACATTAAAATGCAAAACCAACCTTGTAACCTAAGTGGTAAGAGAATATAATGGACAAATTGTAGAACATTCATTTGAATGGAGTACCACTATCAGTTAAAATGAATTTATTTAATTTATACTTAAACCATCAGTTGACATACAACACATAATGTGAATAAAATTTCAGAGTGCTACAGATGTTTGGATGTTATTTATGTTGCTTTTCTTACAAGCCTCAGATATCAAAGGTTCACAGTGACTTTAGGGGACTGTTGTCTATGTATATGGAATAGTAGAACTGAGGAAAGTCAAAGAAAACTGACTCTTTGAAATGTTTTATATAAAAAAGAGAGTGAGAAAACAAATTTTAAAGACTGGAAATGGCATGTTAACAAATCTTAATGCATGGGGGTGCTTGGACATTTATTAAATCAGTTTATTTCTGATGTTTGGCTGTATAATGTTGCAAATCACTTAGTGAAGTAAAGGAGAGAAAAAACATTGTTATGAATAATACGAAGAAGGGACAGACAATTTTGAGTAGACTTTGTGACTGTGAGTATAGCATTAGAATTCCTAATAAGAAATAAATGAAAAGCAATTTGAAACATTAAGAAATTTCAGTAAGTTTACTAAGTTTAAAAAATAATATGTACAAATTACTAGCTCTTATAAAGCAAGAAATTACCAAGTCAAAAAAATCAACTGATGATTTTACATAGTTTACAATAGCAACTAGAAAGAAAAAAGCAAGAAGAGGCCAGGTAGTGGCATACTTGGTTGAGCATACATGTTACAGTACGCAAGATCCTGGGTTCGAGCCCCTAGTCCTCACCTACAGACAGAAAGCTTTGTGAATGGTGAAGCAGTGCTGCACAGTGTCTCTGTCTTTCACTCTCCCTCTCTCTATCTCCCTCTCGATTTCTGGCTTTCTCTAGAAAATAAATAAAGATAATAACAACAACAAAAATAAGAAAAAGAAAAGCAAGAAGCATGTAATGGCCACAAAAATATCTTTAAACTTGCATAAGTATTTTAGTAATAATAGGAAGAACAGGTAGCAAGTCCCAGTATTTAAGATGCTGTAATTTATCTTCTTCTAAGTTGGCATATCACGAGTCACTTTTTTTGAATAGTTGCAAACTGACAGCAGATAACCACAGGTTATCTCATTTTATCTTTATCTTCTACCTGTAAGTAGGGAGGGGAGTGAGATTAAATTTTTGAGGTAAAATTTGTTCAAAATCTCACTCTTCCCTCATGTTATAATCATGAATTCTTTTCTTATTTATCCTACTAGTTAGTGTGTTCCTTGGAGATAGGACCATGTCTTTCTGTATCATTTCCCAGCCACCCTTTCAGCAGAGATTCTAGTACTCAAATCCAGTCCCCTAGGAACTGACTCCAAATTTAAAATCTGATAAAAAAAAACAAAAAACAGGCAGATATGGCACACTTTAATGTAAGCTGTTCTGGCCAGTCATTTTCTTGTGACCAAATAGCTTCACAATGGGAGGAGTTTTAAGATATTCAGAGAGACTTTGAAAAGATGAATTCTTTCTGTGAAATGTTGGGACATTTTTCTTTGCCATTAACAGTCAATTCTGCAATTAATCATTCTCTCCTGTTCAAGTAGACCTCACAGTTGGTAAACATTGGCTATCCCTTTATGACTTTGGATTTTTCTATGGTATTTTATCTAAAATCTGGTACACGAAATCTAGGAGCAAAAGGTTGAGTAGAGGTGATTATGAATTCGAGGTTCTAGGTGTGAACTACTGCATCTCAGCTGTAGTGTATAACGTAACTCATTTTTAAAACCTTTCTCTCTCTACTACACTTCTAATACTGTTCTTTGAGTGTTTATGTGTGTGCTTAACTGTTTTGGAACTGTTTCTATAAGCTACTCTAAAAAGTTCTGGTTTAATTTTATAAAGTCAGTGAATAAACATTTAAGATTGTTCTATTTTTTATCAAGCACTCATTTGATTTTATTTGTCTTCAAATCAGGTATTTTTGGTCACGGTCTGGAATTTTGAACTGTACATGCTTCCCTTGGCATTACTGCTTCTCTTTTTCTACAACTTCATCAGACCCATAAAAGGGAAGGCTGGCAGCACCCAGGACAGCCAGGTGAGCAAAGGGCCCAATGATAATGGCAGCTGACAAGAGAAAATTGTGTTAAGGGTAAACCACCACCACTGTCACCACTAAATTAGGATACAGGTGCATCATATTTGAGACTTGAGGATCAGGCCTGTGCATATATCCATGTAACTTGGAGATCAGCTTTCAGGTAAATTTGTGTCTTCCTTCTGTGGCATCTGGTGATCCTTTGTCCGGGCCTCTTCTCTCAGCATGAGGAGAGCTCCTTGGTGTCATTTCCATGCCTGTGGCGCATGTGTGTGTATGCATCTGGGTCTCTGAAGTGAATGGAATTCTCATTCACTAGTGAAGGGCGCTGGGAGACTCATGTAATCCCGTTAGGGCACAGAGAATATTTAGGAGACCGTTCCAGCCTTTCCACCTGTGCAGTTCATCCTTTGTCCTGAAGGCTCAGGAAATTCTTGGGAACTTATAAAGTGCCCACATAATTTTTATAATTCTCAGGCTCCCTGTGGTATGTATGGAAGGACGCATTTAGGTAAAGCCTTTTCCCAAAGATATTATCCCCATTACCTTCCCCCCCCCCAGGTTTATCTCTGGGGCTTAATGCCTCCACTATGAATCTATTGTGATTAGTGGACAATTTTTTCCTCCATTTTTTTTTCTTTATATTTGATAGGAAAGAGAGAAATTGAGAGGAAAGGGGAGACAGAGATGGAGAAAAGAAAAGAGATACCATAGGAGTCGGGCAGTAGTGCAGCGGGTTAAGCGCATGTGTCACAAAGCACAAGGACCAGCTTAAGGATCCCGGTTCGAGCCCCGGCTCCCCACCTGCAGGAGAGTCGCTTCATAGGCGGTGAAGCAGGTCTGCAGGTGTCTCTCTGTCTCTCTTTCTCTTTATCTCCCCTTTTTCTCTCAATTTCTCCCTGTCTCTAGTAACAAATTAAAAATAAAAAGAAAAGAGATACTTGCTTCATTGCTTCACTACTCCCAAAGCTCCCCCCTTGCAGGTGGGGAGGCCTGAACCAGGGGCTTTGCTTATGGTAATGTGTGTGCTCAGTCAGGTGCACCACCACCTGTCCCCCACCCACTGCCCCCATTACCGGCTCAGCTTTCTTTTCTTTGTCTTTCCTACATATTTACAAACTGTGTATATTTATTTTTAGGTATATGCATGTCATATATATTATATGCAAATATTCTGCATATCTGCATACAACTGTGTATGTGTCTATAAAACCTTTTAACTTTATCAGAGGTTCTTCTAAATTATTTCCTAGTTTAATCTTGATAACACAACCCTTAAGAACCCACATTTTGGGGAGGGAGTTGGTAACAGCAGATTAAATGCCTTCCATGTGTGAGATCCTGGGTTTGGTCCCTTCAATACATAAAACATAGAGGAGTGCTCTGGTAGGAATATCTCTCTCTCTCAAACTCTCTCTCTGTCCCTCAACCCTCCCTCCCTCTAAAAGAAATTAATCATTCTCATTTTTTGTTTTATGAAACTAAACTGAGAGAGTGGTAAGGTACTTTGCCCAAAACCACACAGCAAAAAAAAAAAAAAAAAAAAAAAAAAAAAGTTGTGAAACAGTGTATCAGCTTGAAGACTATGAACCCAAGCTGGCAATTGCAGCGACTTTTCTCACATCACATGTTTGTATTCTATCATTCCTATCCACTTGCTTTCCTGAAACATGTTCACTGCCAATGGCAAATAGGCAATTTCTCCAAGATCGTGGATGTCAAACTGCTAGTTGGAGTTCCTGGGAATTCTGGAGGTACTGAGGTACCAGGTCTGGAGAAATACATATTTTTTAAATTTTATTTTACTTCAATAAGAAATGATGTAGAAAGACACAGAGGGGGCTAGGTGCGTGGTGCACCCTGTTGAGCACACATGAGACAACGTACAAGGACCCTGGTGCAAGCCCATAGTCCCCACCTCCAATGGGAAAGCTTTACACGTGATGAAGCAGGGTTGCAGGTGCTTCTCCCCCCTCCTCTCCATCCCCCTTCCTCTTGATTTCTGTCTGTCTCTATCTAATAAATAAAGATAGTAAGTGGCATGGGAGGTGGCACAGTGGCTGAGGCACTAGACTCTCAAGCACGAGGTCCTGAGTTCAATCCCTGGCAGAACATGTACCAGATTGATGCCTGGTTCTTTCTCTATCCTCCTCCTCTATCTTTCTAATAAATAAATAAATAATTTTTTTAAAAAAAGATAATAAAAATTAAAAAGTTACAGAGAGAAAGACTAGAGCATGTTCATCTCTGGCTTATAGTGGTGCTGGGGGTTGAACCTGAGATTTCAGAACCTCGGGCATGAAAGTCATGCAGAACCATCTCCCCAGTCCCAAGAAATCTTTTGATGCAACTCCATTGGTTTGTAGGGTATAGCACAGTACTGTCTGGAAACTTCAAAGTTACTCTCTTTTTTGTGTATGCTACTGATTATTCCTTTTAAATATTTTGAACATTGACATCCAAACAGCATGTCTGACCTTTGCAAAGTAAAGCAGAAAGGTAAGTGTTACCAATGAAAACAGACCCTGGCTTTCTAACACCCAGCCTCCTCTCAGAGCTCCCAAGCCTATTTATTGTGTAGCAAATGTGTGATAGCTTCTAATATTCCAGTGGTAGGATTTAAGTGTACCTCTTCAATAGCCACTATTTCAAAATGACTCTGAACAAGCCTATTTGTAGTCCAACTGGGGCTGTAGCCCCTGAGCTAAAGCCGGATGCCTTTTATTCCAGATCAGAGCCTGGCATTTCCTTCCCTCACCTGCCTCTCCCCAGTCCTGAAACAATAGCACCGTATAAAAACCTGTAACCTATTCTGGAGATTAATTATATTCCAACTAATGCATTTTCTACTGTCTAATGTTTCTGTAATGGCCCCAGAGGGAAAGAGCAGTCATTACAACAATGAGTCTCACACAAACAGATTGGGGTATTCTCCGCTCTAATATCATAGTTGCTTCATTTGTCAGAATAAGAACAAAAACAAAATATAAAGTGCAACTGGATGATGCATTTGGAAAGCCTGGTGCCTTCAAAGGACACTAGCCTAACAGTCACTGATACTCTGTAGATATGGAGATGGTCTTTCCACTTTCAAATCCCTGAACTTGAAAGTGGTATTTTTAGAGGTTATTACTTATTTTAAAAATAGTAATGCTTATTGAGTGGGGAGATATCTCAGTGGTAGAGTGCAGTACTTGTGTGGATGGGATCTGGATTTTGATCCCCAGTGCCACCAGAGTAGTACATTGGTTCTCTGTCTGAAATTAAATTAATCTTTTAAAAAAGTGTTTAGATTACATAGGAAAAATTAAAAATACATGTGAAGTACAGGAAAGAGATTTTGGTGTAGGGCAAGTGCCTTTCCAAGTGCACAAACCATGTTCAAGTCACAGTAGCCCATGGGAGATGGTATGTTACTGGGGGAGGGAGGGTCTGGTGCTATGGAGTCTCTGTCTCTATCTCACTCCATCTCTGTCTGAATGAAAAAGTGGCCTAAATGCAGTGAAATCAAGCATGTTTTTTCAGAGCTCCAGAGTTCTCAGAGCTTTTTGTTTTGAAAACAAAAGTATGAGTTTTAATTTTCACTTGCTAATTCCATGCTTTGTTTTGCTAACAGATTATGGGTTTTCTTTTTAGGAGAGCATAGACATAGATGAGGAGGAGGAAGATGATGACAAGGTGAGTGTTAAAGGAGGAGTATTAGGAGCTGGGTGGTGATGCACCTGGTTGAGCATGCATGCTAACATGCTTGAGGACCTGGGTTCAAGTTTCCTGTCTACAGCTGCAGGGGGAAAGCTTTGTGAGTGGCGAAGTAGGGCTGCAGGTGTCTCTTTGTCTTTCTGTCCTATCAAATTTAAAAAAAATGATAGACATATTTTTAAGAAACTCACAGAATATTAAAGGAAGAATATTAAAGGTAACAAAACTGTTTTCATCAAAGATTATTCTTTCAAGTGGGTTATAACTCTTAATTATTTAGGATAACATGATGCTGTAACCAGTACAGTACTATACTTGCATTTTTAAAAAGTCTATTGCTTTTTACAGTTCAGATTAAGGGGAGTGTGAGAGGTAGGTCACCTGGCAGAGAGCACATTTTATCATGTTCAAGGACCAAAGTCTGAGTTCTGGTACCACATGGGAACATCATGCAAAGCACAGAGGGAAGTTCCGTGAACAGTGGTGTGGTGCTAGGATGTCGCTCTCCTCTAATCAAAATTAAAAAGGGTGACAAATTCTACTCGGAGCAGTAAATATGCACAGACACAAGGCTTTAGTGGATAACAATAATAGCATTAATAGTAATAACAACACTAATGTGTGTGAATGAAGATGGAAAGTGGTCAAATGTTAAGCAAGAACTGAAATGAAATATTCTAAAGAGGAATTCTTCAGGAGGCCTGTCACTTGAACAGAGTCAGATTCACCTTCCCCCTGCTGAGAGGAAGGTAACCTAGAAAGTCCATGGAAAATCAAGTGGAATTGCCATTCTTTTCGGTTTCTGTCTGCACTCGGTGGGGTGGACACCTACTTCAGAGCCTGTCACTTTCCCAGCTGTTGCTGGCAATGTTTTCAGCTATATGTCTGTGTACATCTGTCCTTTTTCTTCTCCTGGGAGAATCTCTTAAATCTTCTGCTTTTGTTGTCATTGTGCTTTCAGTCAGGCAAACCTTCTGGAATAAAACAGAAAAGAGAGAGAGAGACAGCGAGAGAGAGAGAGAGAGAGAAATGGCAAATGAGATGCTACTAGCTAAACGAACCTCCAGTCTAAGAACCAGTGATCCATGGGCTTGTGATGGGAGATTTTTAGAGGCTTAGAGGAAGTAGGGAGGAAAAGGTGAAAGGGGAGCTTGAATACTAACTATCCGATATAAAATGCCCACGAAATTGGGATGGGTTAAACAACACTGGCTCCTAAACAACACTGGCTCCATGACACAAACAGCCATACAATTCATTGGCCAGATCAGATCATTTTGACCCCCTTGAAGCAAATCATGTAGATTACAAAATCATATTTATTGTGTTCAGATGATCGTAGTGAAATGATAGAATGGAGAATAATGGTTTTGAAAAGGGAGTGGACCCTGTTTAGAGTAAAGATCACCTTTACTAAGACATTTCTCAGTCACTTCTAAGTGATAGAACACCCTGAGTTTTAAAAATAGACATAAGGGAGTGAAGGGGACAGACACTGGTCACCCAGTAGGACATACACTTCACCATATGGAGGTCCTGAATTCAAGCCTCAGCACCACATGGAAAAACTGTGGATGGCACTGGGGCTCCATAGATGTTGGAGTGCTGCTGTGATATCTCTCCTTTCTGTCTTCTGTGTCTCCCTATTTCTAAATTCGAAAAATTTAAGGGGAAGGGGAAGGGGAAGGGGAAGGGGAAGGGGAAGGGGAAGGGGAAGGGGAAGGGGAAGGAAAGGAAAGGAAAGGAAAGGAAAGGAAAGGAAAGGAAAGGAAAGGAAAGGAAAGGAGGAAAAAGAAATCAGTCCTCCAAGGTTCCTCAAAGATATCACACATGCTTCAGGCCCTGAGTTTATGTGCTTGTGCTGCATTAATAAACACTAATTAATTAATTTAATAATCAACCAAACTAAACTGTAGGAAAAGATGTTTCTCAAAGGAAACCTGTAACAGGCAAAATGTTGAATTTTTTAAACTAAGAGTTGAAAGTGAGAATTTCTTGCTATGTTGCACAAACTTTAATAATCAAGCACTTATGACAGAAGGTACCATCTGACCAGGTCTTTGACCCACCAAAAAAAAGAAGAGTGTCCAACATGGAGACAGTGAATAAACTGCCACTGTTCAGTGATAGGCAGGCAGCAACTTCAGGCCCTGAAATCTAGACCAATGATTGTGATGGCCTGAATTTTGGCTGAGATGCCTGGGAACCTGGGGTCAGGAAGAAGAGTCAGGTGAACTCTGCTTCAAGCCTTTCTGGAAGAATGACCTGATTTGGACATATTGTTCCACTGCATATAACTGAGGAGCCTTGATGCTATGTTCTAGTCCACGCATAGTGCTCTCCATGACGATGGTGCCAATCTGTTCCACGCTGAAGGTCAGAACACCAGGACTCTCCTTGTTTTCCCCAGGACAGCATGGTTGTTGAGAAACTTTGATGGAAGAATTTTCATAGGGTCTATAATATTCTCAATATGTCAGTGTTTGCTTGGAATCCTCAATAATTTCTGTGAAATATTTTTCTTTTTGGTTTTAAGTCATATGACAAATTTTATTATTAACGCATTTTTGTGCACTAGAGAGACCAGAGAACTGTTCATTCTGGTATATTCTGCTATTAGGGATTGAACCTGTGCCTTCTGGGGCCTCAAGCACGGAAGTCCTGTGCTGTACTGCTGAACTATATTCCTGGTCAGATCTATGTCATTAGAATTTTTTTATTACCACCAGGGTTATTGCTGGGGCTTAGTGTTTACAATAATAATCTAATTCTTCTGGTAGGTACATTTTCTCCTCCTCTTCTTCCTCCTCATTCTCCTCTTCCTTACCTTCCTGCTTCTTTTGATAGAGACAGAAATTAAGGAGGGGGTTGTCAGGCGATAGAACAGTGGGTTATTCACACATGGTGCCAATTGCAAGAAGCGGCTCCCCACCTGTAGGGGGGTCACTTCACAAGTGGTGAAGCAGGTCTGCAGGTGTCTATCTTTCTCTCCTCTCTATCTCCCCTGTGATCCATGGGCTTGTGGTGGGAGATTTTTGAAGGCTTAGAGGAAGAGGGGAGGAAAAAGGTGAAAGGGGAGGTTGAATACTAACTGTCCAATATAAAATGCCCAGGAAATAGGGCATCTCCCCATCCTCTCTCTAGATTTCTCGCTGTCCTATCCAACAACAACATCAATGGCGACAACAATAAGGGCAACAAAATGGGGAAAATGGCCTCCCAGAGCAGTGGATTCATAGTGTAGGCACCAAGCCCCGGCAATACTGTTTTCATCACTCATGAAGCTTTCTCCCCTCAGGTGGGGGTTAGGGACTTGAACCTGTGTCCTTGTACATGGTAACATGTGCTTTACCTGGTGTGCCATCACCTAGCCCCAGATATTTATATTTATATGTAATTTTTTTTTTTGCCTCCAGGGTTATTGCCTGGACTCGGTGCTTGCAATAGGAGGCTATTTTTTCCCCTTTTGTTACCCTGGTTGTTTTACCATTGTTGTGGTTATTATTATAGTTGTTATTGATGTAGTTATTGTTGGATAGGACAGAGAGAAATGGAGAGAGGAGGAGAGAAAGACAGACACCTACAGTCCTGCTTCACAGCCTGTGAAGCGACTCCCTTGCAGGTTGGGAGCTGGGTGCTTGAACTTGGATCCTTCCGCCGGTCCTTGGCGCTTAACCCACTGCGCTACTGCCCGACCCCCATTTATATATATATTTTTATAGACAGAAATCTGAACTGAAAATTTGACTTTCCTTGTGCTTCTCCTGGTGAACACAATCCTTTAATTAGCCATGGAGAGTGGCCAAGTTTACTCTTCTCCCTCTTATCCTGCAAGAGATATGTAAACCAGAGGAATCTCTGTTTTAATTCTTCTAGAACATACATCTTCTACCTGGATATTGCACTTTATCTTTTTTTCTTTTCCATACACTGCAGACTCCACTACTGAGAAGTGCAGACCAGAGACCAGCCCCCACAGTCCTGGGTCTCTCCCCTCTGCTGTGTGCCCTCTTAGAGGGCTTCCCCACAGAGCCCTTCCTGCTTCTGGTGCATGTTAGACATGACAGAGCAGGCTTCTGGGAACTGTCACACACCCGGAAAGAGACAAACTGTTTACAAATTAAGAACATAGCCATTTCCTTCCAAAGCAGAAAAGGAGAGCCACTCCTATCTCCTCAAACTATCCATCTTAAAAGTGACATTCCTTAATTGCCAGTGTTTCTTGCCAGCATATACCATCGTGGACAAGTGGGGAAGATGAAAGCAGTCTTGCCCCCTTGGCACAGCTTCCTCAGGAGATGGACTCGTCCCCATATTCTGCCTGTCTCCAAAGCATAGACCAGGACACAACCTGGGGTCTGTCACCATTTTATTGTCTGCAGCAGGGATTGTTATGAAATGACATCACCATGGCCTCTTGCTCCTTCTCATGGTTAAAAGGCCACAGTAATGTTGTAAATAAGAAGCCAAGTTAAACTCCACCATTGTGCTGTCTTTCTTTCCTGGGCTTTTAATTCTGACATAGAACTTTTAAGTAAATATATATATATATATATATATATATATATATATATATATATATATATATATATATATAGGCTTTCTAGGGAACTCAGTGTAAAAACTATATGTTGAAGAGAGGAAATATTTCTTTCCAACAAGGCTTCTTTTTTTTTTCTTCTTCTTCTCTACCTGATGTCCCACACAAGAAATTGCTTGTTAAAAGTTATAGTTTGCTATGGATCCCAGAACAATCAGATAATGGCCAAGTTCAGCCAACAGCAATCAGTTGACATTTCCTATTTGTATTAGATTCCATATGTGAAATTCTTCTGTGGGGACCTTATTTGAACGGATGGTTTACAATGAAAATTGCATTAATTTTCTACACAGTAAAGGTCAGTAATTGAAGCATGAACCAAGAAACTATTGTGTAAAATGCTGGATCCCATACTTAGGAAAGGTCACACAAAGCTATAATATGTTGTTTTCATTGCAGAAGGTATAAATACTTGCATTAGAGTTTCTTTTTCCAACCCAACAATCACTTACATAGAAAAATCTCACCGTTTACTATTAACATCAGGAAGAAGGAATCATAAGGGCATATAATTAAAAAACAACAATAGCAGTACCTACCCTGTCTGTTGCCCTCATAAACTGCACTGGGATATCTAACTTGTGGTCAGCTTGTTTTTTGTTTTCTTTTTTATTTATAAAATGGAAATATTGACAAAGACCATAGGATAAGAGGGGTACAATTTCCACCACCAAAATTTCATATCCCATCCACTCCCTTCAGTGCTTTCCTATTCTTTATCCCTCTGGGAGTATGGACCCAGCATCATTATGGGGTGCAGAAGGTGGAAGGTCTGGCTTCTGTAATTGCTTCCTTGCTGAACATGGGCGTTGGCAAATTGGTACGTACTTAGCTTGTCTCTTTCCCTAGTGGGGCAGGGTTCTGCGGAAGTGGAGCTCCAGGACACATTGGTGGAGTCCTCTGCCAAGGAAGTCTGGTTGGCATCATGGTAGCATCTGGAACCTGGTGGCTGAAAAAGAGTTAAGACATAAAATAGAACAAATTGTTGACTAGTCATAAACCTACAGGCAAGAATATTACAGATGAAGATTTGGGGGTCTCCATTTTGGAAAAAGCTGATAGGTCTATTTTAGGTATATTCCAAGGGTCCCATGGCTTTACTAGTTTTTGCCTGTCTAGCATGCAGGTGGACCCAGGTTACTGTCTGGGGAGATGATGTCATAGTTGGGGGTCAGCCTGTTTTTAACTTTACTGTCAGCAATAGGACTTGAATGATCTCTTTCAGGATTGTCAGTAAGCTTACAATTGCCTTATTGTGGTTAGAGGGCAAAATCGTCCTTTCATCTGAGTTATGAGTGAAAATAGGCAAATATATTTCCTTTAAGAAAATAAGGATCATAGGTAGGAGAGTGAGACATATATTGTAATGTAAACATGCACAAGGACCCAGGTTCAAGCTTCTGGCCTCCACCTGCTTGGGGAAAGCTTCATGAGCAGTGAAGCAGTGCTGCAGGTTGGTCGGTCTCTCTCTCTCTCTCTCCCCTCTCAATTTCTCCTGTCTATGCAATACTTAAATATACTTTTTAAAGAAAATAAAACAAGGAACATCGAATATACTTGGCTTATCAGTTGTAGGACATTTATAATGTAAACGAATGACATATACTCTTCACAAATTATGAGTTTCAGTGTGAGAAGTGATGGACTTGGTGTGTGATGAATGGATTTGGCTTGAAATATGGCTTACCCACTAGAGCATATTCCTTACATGGGGACCTTGGTTCAAGCCTCTGACACCACATATGAGCACCATGGATAGCATCAGGAGAGGGAAACTTTATGAATGGCAGAGTGGCAATATGGCATCTCTTCTCTTTTATTTTATTTATTTTTTATTTTTATATTAGAGAATTACGTGTCAGCAGGGGCTTGAATCCACACCATTCCCACCACCAGAGTTCTGGATCTTCACTCTCCCCACTGCAATCCACCACAGTTCCCCTAAAGTTGTAGACATGGGCCAGCCATCATCTCTACAACTGTCTGTCCACATTTATGCATAGTTGCCCCCCTTTTTCTGATTCAATCCTCTTTCCCCTCCAAGCCACTTATGACAACATAACTACCTCCATATGTCCTTCTCCTTTTCCTTCTCTCTCTGTGCTGATGGAGCTGGTTCCAGGATATATATTTAGCACCAGAGCCTGTATAGCCTCTAAGTACCTATTGGTCTGAGCTTATAGCTCATGGTCACAACTGGAAACATTGCAGAGTGCACTTATTTCAGGACCAGTCTTTTCCAAGTGGCAGGGCAGGATACGCCCCAGCCTCCCTTTTGGAGACTGAGGCTATCCCTACCATTATTGCTTTTTGGTGAGGACATGGCCCTAGGAGGGCCCACAAGATGCTGTTCCTTATGGAAGCAATCAGTGGTGGTGAAGAGAGGGACTTTTTAGATATCTAAGCCCATCATATGTGTTTGGAAATTCATGAATTCCCTAACTAGGGCCCCAGATGATGAGGTGGTGTGATAGTGAAGAAACGGGCCATTAATAAGTGGGCCAATCTCTTGCCCGTACCCAACATTTGTTGTCCTGTCTTTATCGAATGATAGTAGATTTTCTCTCAGTTGTTTAGGCATGGAGTATCGTTTTTGAGCCCAGCCAGGGTTAGTTTTTTGGGATCTGTCGTCTTTGGGCCTTTCTACTAGGCTGCCCAGCTAATTTGGTCTTAGTCTAATCAATTAAAAAAATTATAATTCCTTTCTTTACCTCTTCAACCATTTGCCTCTTCAACCATTTGCCTCTTCAACCAGCACTTAGAATTTGAGGTATATAATTGCCCCTTGTTTATGGATACATGTACATCTATAGCCAGCACCCTAAACCCTAGCCTAATCTGGTATCTTTTTGTTAAATGATGTGCTATCTGAGGTGGATGTAGGTAGTTGCATGTGTTAGGAAGAGTCTCACCAGATTTGAAGAGTTGTGAGGTTGACTTCTCAAGCTGGGTATCTCTGGTTACAGTCCATAGGAGGATTTCAGTAGCAGCATAATGTGGGGTGGCAGCACCAATAGCGATTTGGTTGAAGTTGACAGACATCTCTCCTTCTCTCTCTCTCCTCTCTGTCAGTAGCTGAGATTAAAAGGGGAAAAAAGAATCTGCCTGGAGTGAGAGACTTTTCAGGCCTGAAGCTCCAATGCACAAAAAGAGAAGCCAGGCGGTATCCTTTAACTATTAAACTGTTGCTGAACACACACACACACACACACACACACACACACACACACACACACACACACACACTCACAAATACATGGATTTTTTTAAGGACACATTCAGTCTAAATTCAGGGCGTATTGTAGAGGACCTGCTTATTGATAGTTTTTAAGGGAATAAATTAAATGGCTCTTCTGCTTTAACTCCTTTTAACTTGATTTAATAAGACTTTTAGTGATGATCTAATTGCTGGCATTTCTACAATGCCATCTTACTTTTAAGACTTTAATATTAAAATGGATTCCAGCCAATTCTTAATGATCAGTTTTTACCTGTTTTGAATGAAAAGGGAATGACTTCCCCACTTCCATCAGTTCTTTCTCTAGCATGGTGACTGACTCAAATTCTCCTTTTGGAAATCAAACTTCCATTCTTTGAAATATTTTGGCTTCATTATCTGTAGGACTAGTCCAGGAATTTTATTACTCTCACCTTCAGAAGCCTTATCCATGCTGTCTCTGAGGCTCACCTGGAGATTTACTTCACAATTTCTGCTATAAGGATTCTACTTGGAGTGCTACTCCCAAATATTGTGGCATATGATATGCTATCAATTATCTGGGTTATCTTTCCTTTTGTTAGCAATGTAGTCAGATACTCTGACTTTATAGACAGGACTGTATCTTGATATTTTATTTCCCAGTGCATTGAATTATTTCCTTGAGCTAATATTAGATGTACTGGACATTGTACCTCAATTACCCACAAGTAATTGTTTTTCTGAGGACAGTCAAGCTATGCCTTATATCTTTCCTAGTGAAATCAAATCCCTAAGTGTGGTTTGTCCTATCTGGTGAAATATAGTGGTTCAGTTTCACTCTTCTGCATATTTCAATCCATTTTTTCCAATACCGTTTGTTGAAGAGACTCTGCTTTCCCCATTGAATAATCTGGGCAAATTTGTCAAAGATCAGATGTCCATCAGTGTGGGGGCTCACTTCTGGGCTCTCAATTCTATTCCACTGGTCAGTGTGTCTATTCATGTTCCATTACCAAGCAGTTTTGGTGACAACGATCCTATAATATAATTTTAGATCTGGGAGTGTGATGCCTCCAGTTCTATTCTTTCTTCTCAAGATTGTTTTGGCAATTCTAGGTCTTTTCTGGTTCTAGATAAACATTTGTAGCATTTGTTCTAGTCTCCTAAAAATGTGGTTGGGATCTTGATGGAGATAGCATTAAATTTGTAGGTGGCTCTAGGTAGTATATTCATTTTGATTATGTTAATTCTTCCAACCCATATAAACGGAATATCTTTCCACTTTGTGTCTTTTTTAATTTCCTTAAGTAGTGACTCATAATTTTCAATATACAAGTCTTTCACTTCTTTGGTTAGGTTTATTCCTAGATATTTTATTGTTTTTGTTGCTGTAGTAAAAGGGATTGATTTCTGGATTTCAACTTCTTCTAACTTAGTGTTTGCATAGAGGAATGCCACTGACTTTTGAATGTTAATTTTATAGCCTAACACCTTACTGTATTGCCTGATGATTTCCAAAAGCTTTTGCTGAATTCCTTAGGGTTTTTTTTTTTTATGTATACTATCATGTCATCTGCAAATAGGGAGAGTTTGACTTCTTCTCTTCCAATCTGTATCCTTTTAATTCCTTGCCTAATTGCTATGTCAGGAACTTCCAACACTATGTTCAGTAGTAATGGTGATAGTGGGCATCCCTGTCTAGTACCTGATCTGAGGGGAAATGCTTTCAGTGTTTCACCATTGAGTATAATGTTTGCTGTAGGTTTGCTATATATAGACTCCACTGTGTTCAGGAATTTTCCATCTATTTCCATTTTTGTAATGTTTTTGATCATAAAGGGATGTTGTATTTTGTCAAAGGCTTTCTCTGCATCTATTGATATGACCATGTGGGTTTTGGTCTTGCTTTTGTTGATGTGGTAGATCATGTTGATTGATTTACTTATATTAAACCAACCATGCATGCCTGGGATAAACCCTACTTGGTTGTGATGAACAATCTTTTTACTATACTGCTGTATCCGGTTGTCTAGAATTTTGTTCATTATTTTAGCATCTATGTTGATCAGAGATACTGGTCTGTAGTTTTCTTTTAAATTATTTTTTATATTTATTTATTTTCCCTTTTGTTGCCCTTGTATTTTTATTGTTGTTGTAGTTATTATGATGTTGTTGATGATGGATAGGACAGAGAGTAATGGAGAGAGGATGGGAAGATAGAGAGGGGATGAGAAAGATAGACACCTGCAGACCTGCTTCACTGCCTGTGAAGTGACTCCCCTGCAGGTGGGGATCTGGGGGCTCGAACCGGGATCCTTATGCTGGTCCTTGCGCTTTGCGCCACATGCGCTTCACCTGCTGCACTACTGCCCGACTTCCTGTAGTTTCCTTTTTTGGTTGTGTCCCTGTCTGCTTTTGGTATCAAAGTGATGTTGGCTTCATAGAAGGTGGAAGGGAGTATTCCAGTGTCTTCAGTCTTCTGGGAAACTTTTGATAGTAGAGGTATTAGTTCTTTGAAGGTTTTGTAGAATTCATTTGTAAAGCCATCTGGTCAAGGACTTTTATTTTTTGGGAAAATTTTTGATAATTGTTTCAATTTCATTAGCTGTGATGGGCCTGTTCATGTTATCTAGTTCCTCTTTACTTAATTTTGGAAGTTCGTAGGTATCTAGGAAATCGTCCATTTCTTCCAGGTTCTCTAGCTTAGTGGCATATAGTTATTCATAGAAGTCTCACATGATATGTTGAATTTCTGCCCTGTCTGTTGTGATATCTTCTCTTTCATTTACGATCCGATTTATTTGGGTCTTCTCCCTTTTTTGTTTTGTGAGTCTGGCTAAAGGTTTGTGGATTTTGTTCACTCTTTCGAAGAACCAACATTTACTTTCATTGATGTATTGTATGGTTTTCTTATTTTCAGTGTTACTACTCATTTATACCCTAACTTTAGTTATTTCTGTTCTTCTGGTTGTTTTAGGGTTCCTTTGTTCTTCTTCTTCTAGATCTTAAGATGTGTAATCAGGCTGTTTATTTGTGTCTTATTTCCTAATGTGTGCTTATATGGCTATGAACTTCCCTCTCAGTACTGCCTTAAGTGTGTCCCAAATATTTTAATAGCTTGTGTCTTCACTTTCATAGAACTCTTGAAGCATTTTGATTTCTTCCTTAATTTCCTCTTTGACCAGTAGTTGTTAAGTAGTGTAGTGTTGAGCTTCCACATTTTGAGACTATTACTAATCTTTTGTTGACTGTTAAGTGTTAGTTTAGTTCCACTGTGGTCTGAGAAGATGCTTGGGATGATTTCAGTGCTCTTGAATTTGCTGATGCTGTCTTTGTGGCCTAACTTATGGTCTACCCTAGAGAATGAGCCAGGTGGACTTGAGTAGAATGTGTATTCCATTTTCTTGGGATGAATGACTCTGAAAATGTCCAATAGTTTTATCTATCTCCTCATTTAACTCCCTCATGTCTTTATTGATTTTTCTGCCTAGATGATCTGTCAAGTTGAGAGAGTGGGGTGTTGAAGTCCCCTACTATCACTGTGTTTCTGTTAATATATTGCTGTAGTAGATGTTTGATGTATTTAGATGGCTTCTCATTGTGTGCATAGATGTTAATAATTGTTAAGTCCTCTTGATTGATTGATCCACTGAGCATTAAATATTGTCCATCCCTATCTTTAAATATTATTTATTTTAAAGTCAGTCATGTCAGATATGAGAATAGCTATTACTGCCCTTTTTTGTGGGCCGTTGGCCTGTATGATAGTTTTCTATCCTTTCACTTTGAGTCTGTGCTTTTCTTCTTGAGTTAGGTGGGTTTCCTGTAGACAGCATATTGTTTTGTTTTTTGTTTTTTTCTGATCTACCTACTCTGTGCCTTTTAATAGGTGAATTCAGGCCACTGACACTTATTGATATCAAAGGTTGAAGATATTTTAACACCATTCTTGAAGTGTTTTAGAGTGTTCTGATATATGTCTTATTTATGGTGTTCTGACTGTTTATAGGAGGCCTTTCAGAACTTCTTTCAGGGCAGGCTTGGTGATAGTTGATTCTTTCAACTATTGCTTGTCTGAGAAGGTTTTGATCCTCCATCTAGTCTGAATGACAGTTTAGTAGGATACAGTAGTCTTGGTTAAAAGCCTTTTTCATTGAGCACTGTATAGATATCTTTTCATTCTCTTCTGGCCTATAGTGTTTGTGTGGAGAAGTCTGCTGCTAATCTTACAGGTTTTCCTCTGTAGATGACTCTTTGTTTTTCTCTTGCAGCCTTCAGGATCCTTTCTTTATCCTTATTCCTTTCCATTTTAAATAGGATGTGTCTTGGTGCCATTAAGTCTGGGTTAATTCTGTTTGGGATCCTCTGGCTTCTTGAACCTTTATGTCTTTGATGTTGTCTAGACTAGAGAAATTCTCAGCTATTATATCTTGAAGAATGCTTTCTTCCCCTCCCTCTCTTTCTTCCTCTGTTAAGCCAAGAATGCATATATTATTTCTTTGAAGTTATCCCATAGGTCTCTGTTTTTTTTCAGTATCTCTTAATCTCTTTTTGAGATCTCTTACTTCTTTTGAAGTTGTCTCTAATTCAACCTCGATCTTGCTAATTCTGTCTTTAGCCTCATTTATTCTATCCCCTCTCCCCTACTGTTTTCTGGAGTTCATCTATTTTGTTACCCTGTCCTGATACTGTTTTATCTTGTTCATCTAGTTGTGTTCTTAGCTCAGCTATTTCAGCTTTCAGCTCTCTAATAACCTTGAAATAATTAGTGTTTTCTTCCAGGGTCTCATTTGTTGTTTCTGCATTTCTGATGACAATCCATTCAAATCCATCCACTCTTTACTCACTCCTGTGATTATTTCCTTAACTAGTGTTTGGATGTTGACCTCATTATTTTGTGCTTCAGCCTTTGGGGGGGCTTTTAGCTGGACTCTTGTCCTGGTTCATTTCTCCAGTATTTCTTCTTGTTGGTTTAACCATTTTTTATAGTATTATGAGGTCCCTCTCTCAGTACTTTTGAAATTACTGATCACTCTTGCCTGGATTGACTTGTGTCTAAGTAAGGTAATTAAAGGGTTCACATCTGTGTAAATTGACAGTTGTTTCAATAATATTTTAATCCCTGAGTTGGAGCTCAGTGGATTAAAAACCTCTTTTGTGCTTTTTTTCCCCTTTAGGCTATGGGAGCCTGGGGGCTTTTAAACTTTAAGTAGGCTTCTTAGTTTAATCACTGACTCCTGACCAAGAGATAAAGCAGGGTGGGGAATAGATAATCCAGTGGTTATGCAAAGAGACTTTCACAGCCCCACCACTAGGTCACCAAGTCCTGAGTTTCCTGGTTAGTTCTCTGTCCCCTGGTGTCAGCCCAGGGTCTCCCTGCCACTGCTCCAGATTCTGAGGGCAGTAGCAATGGAGACTCAGCTGCATTTGGTGAGTCTCAGGGGAGTCTTCTCCTCCCTTCAGCCGTACCCTTGTTGGCAAAACAGACTGGAGTTGGTGTCTCAATTGGTAAACTGCCGGGCTGTTACCAGCCACTTAATCTCTCTGTAGGCTCCTCTCTGTCCAGGAACCACATGTGTTTGCACTCACAGGTGATTTGGTGGGTTCCTTAAGTCGTTCTAGTCCTATCTTGTTGTGGTCCTAGGTGGTCTCCTTTGGTATTCCTAGTTGGCCTGGAGGAGAGAGGAGAGGAGAGGAGAGGAGAGGAGAGGAGAGGAGAGGAGAGGAGAGGAGAGGAGAGGAGAGGAGAGGAGAGGAGAGGAGAGGAGAAGAGAGGAGAGGAGAGGAGAGGAGAGAAACATAGCTGCTGCTGCTCCATAGCCCTGCCTCCCAAAATACCTCAAACATTAGATTTAATGTTATTTTCCTCATATATAAAAAGAACCCAGGTTTAGGGAAATTATGTAACATCTGAGATTTCTCAGCCTGGACAGTAGCAAAACTCAAATCTAGTTCTTGTGACCTAGAAAAAGAGAGAGAGAAAATTTTTTGAGCATGTCATATTATGGGAACCATGTTACTGATTTGTTGGTCAGTTTTTCTTTTGACTGATACTTATTTATTCATTAATTTATTTTAACATAGATTTAGAGAGATAGGGAGGGTAAGAGAACACAGCACCAAAACTTCCTTCAGTGCAGCGGGGGCCAAGCTTGAACGTGGGTAGTGCACATGGCAAAGCAGCACACTATCTAAATGAGCTGCGCTACTGACTTGTATTTGACAGCTTTTTAATTGTTACTTTTTAAAATTTATTTTCCCTTTTGTTGCCCTTGTTTTTCATTGTTATAGCTATTATTATTGTTGTTATTGGTGTCGTAGTTGTTAGATAGGACAGAGAGAAATGGAGAGAGGAGGGGAAGACAGAGAGGGGGAGAGAAAGATAGACACCTGCAGACCTGCTCCACCGCCTGCAGGTGGGGAGCCTTGGGCTTGAACCAGGTGCTCAAACCGGGGTCCGTAAATCGGTCCTTGCACTTCGAGCCATGTGCGCTTAACCCGCTGCACTACCACTAGACTCCGATTTGGCAGTATTTCCTCTGTTTCAGAGTGTGTGGGGGTGCAACTATTACTGCTACCAATGCAACTAATACTGCTTGGAGTGCACTCTTAAGCAGTATCATCACTGTTGAGATGTCATAGTGTACAATTACACAAACCAGTATGATGTATTGGTAGCCTAGTACACACCAGGGCTACATGGGGCAACCTATTTGGATCACCACTGTATACACAGTACATCGTTGAAGGAGACATCATAAAGTGATGCATGACTATGAACAAGGCATTTACAATAAATGATCAGAGTGCAGTGTTTACTTTCGTTAGCCTCTACACATTGCAGAACAGTGGAAACAAAGTGCTTAGTGAATTAGGACTGAAGCTGAGCCCCATCAGACTTAACATTTCCTGTTGCACTGCTTGATCATGCAAATATTTTACCTCAAGATCTCTCCACTCCCCCACCTAAAAGTTCAGGGTCACATTTTTGCCAAATGAGCAACAGCAGTTCATTGTGTTGTTTATGTAGTTGAAGACCTTCCAAGGCTTAAAACCCAAATCTTTTCTAAAAGTATACCAGTTGTTCAACATTTTTATAAATAATGTATCAATATTTTCCTCTTGACATTACTGTTGTTCATCCCTTTGCCTTTTTCAGACCTTTCCTTCAATACCAGCTGAAATTCTTGTTGCAACTCCCAAAGGCATATTGATAAATGTTGGTCAGTGTCCAAGTGTTTTATGTAATAAGCAGAGCAATTTAAAACCACTTCAAAGTGATACTGATATAAAAGTCAAATGAACTACTTTATAATTACTTCCTAAAGCAAAAATTGTGCTTGAGAAGAAAACATTTTGTTGAAAGAATAAAATTGTTTTCCTCCAATTTTAATAGGATACACCATGGAATTTACTGTGCGTGTATACACACACACACACACACACACACAAACATACACACTCTCACACTCACTCACTCTTAAATGTGCATGCCAAGTCTCATGGGAAGAAATCTTAGAGATAATCCCCAATGCAGTAGAAACCAGAATTCTCAAAAAACAGTTTTAATCCCATATATCAGAACTACTGCTTCTTGTTCTTTGTTATGACAGATGTTGAGAGCTTTATTTTTTCATGCTACATGCCAATCTATTTCTGATGTTTATCATTCTTCAAGTTTTTAAATTGCAGGCTTTTAATATTCAGTGGGATGACACAGACCAAACACACTCCCATTTAAAGTCTCACGTTGTGTTTTTCGCTTGCTGTCTTTAAATGGCTGGAATTATGGAGACAATTTTGTGGTAGAAATTCAGCCTGGGGAGTCCTGGGGTTCATGTGACAAATACCATTCAATGTTTCAATATGTCAAGTACATTTTTTTGACATGGTCAATTTCTAGGATTATCTTTCATATTTTTGTTTAGGTGATGAATAGAGAAGTAAGTTTCATCTAAATCAGAACATGTGGAAAACGTTTAAAGTAACATACTGCTTATATAATTAATCCTTCATGTAAATTCACTGTGATGGTGTTAATTCTCTCCCAGGGGATTTGCAGCTAGCTTAATGCCCCTACAGGCTGTGTATTCTTTGGAGATTTGGTGAAGACAACAGATCTTCAGGAAGGGAAGATTCAACTTCCTGATTTATTGTTTTGCTGTTATTAAAGAAAGAGCAACCATGTTACAACACAGGCACATTATTCTAAATTCAGCTTCTTAAAAATGTAACTAAAAGACTCAATAACTTTGACATTTTGCTAACAAATGGATAATGAAATATACATGTCTTATATCTATCTATACCATAATTTGCATTTTTAGATTATAAAGTTGGAGTTTGACATTATTTTTTTTCAGTGAGTGCTTCTTTCTTTTTAATGGCCACCAGACAAAGGAGACTTAAGAAATTTGAATCCTACATCTGAAAAGTTCCATGCTTTCATCTCTTGTATGACAAAGGGATACAAGCTTGTGCATTTTACTTCAGTCACTGCTTGTTTCAAGCTTGTAAAGATAAGTACAAAACATTCTTCCTCAAATATCAGAATCTAAAAATAATGTGTTGGGCCACAATTATCTTGTTCATTTATTTAATCACGCCAGTGACCAGCTCTATGTTTATGATACATTTTACTCTAAAAATTGGAAGCTTCATATGTTAAGTGAAAATACAAGTGCATATGACAGCGGCTCTGCCTTTCTGAATGAATCACTGTTACTTTTCCTGGGCTATTGGGGAGAAGCAGCAGATGTAATGTTGTGTTTGCTAAACTGTGTTATCACCACACTCCCTGGTTCAATCTGAGACGTGTAAATAAAGCTAGCATGATGCAGATAGGATTGCCAGATGATCTTTCCTGCAAGTCAGGGCAGCAAGAGTAGACTTGTTCCGTAAGACCATTTCTTGCAAAACTAAAATTAACCCCAGTATTCCTTAAACTAGGCATATGATTAGTCATCCCTTGATCTCTTTGTTTGTTCTTGAAGGGAAGGGACTTTTTATTCATGAAGCACTCAGAGTGGAGCGCCCAAAGGCTTTGCATACAATAGAATATTTAGTTCTCTAAACATTTCTGTGTCCTTTGTTATCAGAAGGACTATGGGCAAACGCTAGAAGAAGAAGAAGAAGAAGAAGAAGAAGAAGAAGAAGAAGAAGAAGAAGAAGAAGAAGGACTATGTCCACCTTTTTCTAGAGAGAAAAATTGGGATTCAGGGAGAGTGGAGAACATGGCAGGATCACATAGCTCGTCTCTTTTATTCTGGCTCTCACTGATCTATAATTAACAAGATGTTTAGATAGATGTGTGGTGTTGGTACATTTGGAGGTTTTCCTATTCCGATCTTTTATCTGTTGGCATAAATTCTGGCTACTTCCATTCTTAAATAAGAATATTTTCGTAAGGCATAAGCTGATAGAAATTTGTGTGAAACCATGCAAAATTGAAGGGATTTGAAAGTTAATTTTAAAATTTGTTCTAATTTTTTTCCTTCCAAGAAATGGAATCAAAACTTAACTTTTGTGAGTTAGTTTCACAAGTGATGAAGTCTCTAACATCAGGAAAACCATTATACACTTATCTTAAACATAACAGAATTGAAAGTTTAATTCATAGTAATAGCATGAATGCTGATTTTTGATGGAGCACAATTGTGTGGCTAGAAAAATATTCTTACATAAGGGAGGACCCCAGGAGGCTGTTGTGTACTTGGCCTGATGAACCAAGTTTGTATTCAGACAAGTAATTATCCCACCTCCCCAGTTGAATTAGATGATGTAGTGTGCACATTTATAAGATCTATGTGCATGGGAAAATTCCTCAACCAGTTTCTTCTCTGATTGACCCACTAAACATATTAAGACCAGAGAAGTTAGTAGGAGCAAAGATCACCTTTGAATGTAACTTGAGTGAATTTATAGGACTGTAAATGCTAAAGTAAATGGGACAAATCAGAGATTATAACCTGAATTTAGGGATAGGAAAGGGATTTAGAGCACTGAGGAAAAAGGAAGGGACTCACATGACAAAAATTCTGTCTCTAGGTAGGTTTGTGCAGTGTAAAAGTTAATTTGGAGTTGCCTTAAATCTTTGGACTCTGCTAAGTTCCTGTGGGTCTCAACTGACCTTGGTGCCACATACCAAGGTGACACATATTGGAAAGTCTGCTCTGAACGTCTTAGGAAAAGTCTAAATATTTGGGGGGAGGCTAGTCCTGCAGTATAAAGAACAAAGATTTTTTATGACAAGAGTTGTCAAATATAAAAAGTGGGCTTTAATGTGACAGCTGGCATTCTCTTTTGCTTCTAGTCACCATCAGTCTGACTTTAGAAATGTTTGAACCTTCTAAGAGCTTGCTGGGCACTGAAGCATTTCCCAAAGCTGTTTCATTCTTGGGATGAGAAGGAGGGGGGGAGTCCTTTAAATTTTGTTGTATTTTATTCATATATTGGAAAATGTTAATTAAAATATTTTGTGGTTGAAGTGTTAATCGCTTTATCTTTGGAATTTTACTGTAAATATAAGTGAATTTTTAAAAAGCTAGCAAAGATAGTTATCCCCCCACCCCAAAAGCAAGAGACATTCTGCAGAGTAAGAGGTAAAATGCTATGTGTGATTCAGTGTTTAAATTATGAAATTATATTTTAGATTTATCTGTATTTATAGAAAAATTATACTTTGATCTCTCTCTCTCTCTCTCTCTATATATATATATATATATATATATGTATATATATATACACTTCCTGGAGTAGGAAAAAAAATGAGAATCCAGTTAATGCCCTGCAGAAGTTTTGTTGAAATACAAAGGACTCGGTGACATTTTATTTAAAGTTTTGTCTTGAAGAACAGAAAAACAGTTTCTACAAGTGGATATAAAATACAGTTCCTTTGAAAATAGAGACTGAAATATATACAGATCTCAATATTCTAATGATGCACTAGAAAATATTCTCTATCACAGGTTTCTTCAAGATATTTCAGTGCCTGTAGAGAGTTTCATAGTTAAAGTGATAGTTGACAGTAGAGTCAATTGAAGTAGGTGTCAATTTAATGACCATTATGTGCAGCTCTGGAAATTATTAAGAACAATTTTATGAAATATTATAAATGGATAGATGGCATTAAAAAGTCCATCCTCTTGTAAAGTACTCTTGGCAAGAGATTATAGGCATGTATAAGGAGAAAACCAATTAAATATGTGAATAAAGAATATTAATAATTATTCTTTATTGCATAATTTAAAAACTTTCAGATAATTTATGTGTCTAATGAACATACAAAATATTTAAAGATGTGAACCTACTTGTTTATGAAAATAAAAAAGAATAAAATTCCATCATATCCAACTATTTGGTAAAATCAAGATGCTAATTGATAAATATTTTGAAAAATTTATAAATTTAGATAACTTTCACACTTACATGTTTGTGAATCTGGTAAAAAATTATGGTACCCTATAAACAGTGGGATTCTTCAGCCTAGTCTTCAAATATGGAATACTCAAACCAAGGCATGCAGTATGCTTTAAAGTAAAAAGGCATTATGAGAATCATTTGTTGTTTTGATGTACTAATCCATACCTTCTTCACAACAGACCCTCAGCATTTGGGTGAATGTAGGGGACAAATCAAAGAAAATAGAATTTTTTTTTGAAATTGAACCACATGAAAATTAGAGTCACTTGCCACAGAAACTGAACCTAAACTCTGTGCCTCTGTAACGAGTAAGCCACTTTCACCCTTGGGGTCAAATTCCTGGTGCTTGCAAATACCTACTATATAAACATGAATATTTATGTGAAGACTAGGATGGGTTCCCATTGTGCCCAGGAATTGATGGTGAGTTGCTGAGCATGAATTATATCTTTCTGGAAGCATATCTAGGTTTTATCACAAACTGCCTGTAGAACTACAACAAGCATACGAGGAAATAATGAATTCGAGATTAGGGTGAAAAAAGTTAAAATGTCTGGCAAGTTTGATTTTTATAAGCGGAAATATTGCTTTGCTACAGAATGGTGGGTAAGAAGTTATTTAAACCATCCTAGCACCCATTACTGATGAGGGGGTGACTGTGGAACATTCTAACCTCTGTCCCTCTCTGATCAGTTTGAGCTAAGCCATTTCATAAACAAGTGTAGATTCAAGAGGGAGGCTGGCACTTTGTGACATTTCTGTCATGTGGGTGGTTGCAGCGCTGCCCCATTGGAATGGTGGCCTCTCCTTCACTCCTTCCATGTTTGACAGAACAGAATGTAAGAGTAGAATGAAACAACTTCCTTTTGCTGCTCAGAGGTTACTAGAGAAGCAGTTTCTTAAGACTTTATTTATTTTTATTTATTACTTTTTGCTTCCAGAGTTATTGCTGGGGCTCAGTGCCTGCACTACGAATCCACAGTTCCTGCAGGCCGTATTTTCCCATTTTGTTGTTTATCATTGTTGTTGTTACTATTACTGTTGTTATTGCTGTCATCATTGTTGAATAGGACAGAGAGAAATGGAGAGAGGAGGGGAAGACAGAGAGGGGCAGAGTAAGATAGATACCTGCAGACCTGCTTCACTGCTTGTGAGGTGATCCCCATGCTGGTGGGGAGACGGGTTGGAACCGGGATCCTTAGGCTGGTCCTTGAGCTTTGCACCACATGGCTTAACATGCTACGCTACCGCCCAGCCCCCAAGAAGCAGTCTCTTAAAGTTAGAATCTTTTGCTTAGTAATTTAGTTAGAATTCTAGCCCAAGTGAAATTCTAGATGGACAATTTTTTTTCAATTTTTATTTATAAAATGGAAATATTGGCAAGACCATAGGATAAGAGGGGTACAATTCCACGTAATTTGCACCACCAGAACTCCATATCCCATCCCCTCCCTTAAATGCTTTCCTATTTTTCATCCCTCTGGGAGTATGGACCCAGGATCATTATGGAGTGCAGAAGATGGAAGGTCTGGCTTCTGTAATTGCTTCTCTGCTGAACATGGGCATTGACAGATTGGTCCATTCTCACAGCATGTCTCTTTCCATAGTGGGGCAGGGATCTGGGGAGGCAGGGCTTCAGGACATTAGTGGGACCCTTTGGCCAAGGAAGTCCGGTTGGCATCGTAGTAGCACCTGGAACCATGTCGCTGAAAAAGAGTTAAGACATAAAGCAGAACAAATTGTGGACTAATCATGAACCTGTAGGCAAGAATATTGTAGATGAAGTTTTTGGGGGTTCTCCGTCTTGGAAAAAGCTAGTAAGTCTCTTTTAGGTATATTCTAGAGTGCCCATAAGTTACTAGTTTTTGCCTGAGCTTACATCTAATATGCAGGTGGAGCCAAGCACATGTATCCATAAGTTAGGGGAAAATATATACCTTAAAGCAGAAGTGTACAATAGTTTGCAATGAGTAAATAAATGCAGCAAGCAAGTAGAAAGACCTAAAAAGACACCATAAAGTACCTAATCAAATTGTTTTTTCTTAGACATAGATACACCTCTCACCTACTTCCTTTTTCACTTCCCTTAATCACTCCAAAGCTAACCATGTCAGACAAAGTAAGGACTGCAAAACCTGAATAAGAGCAAGAGACTGGCAGACTTTGATGATGGCTCTTTAGTCACTATCAGGCCACCCTATCACCTGGGGCCCTAGTCAGGGAGACCTGGGATTCCCACAGAGCCATGATGGGCCTAGACCTCTAACACATCTCTCTCTCCACTTCTTCTTCTTCTTCTAGTGTTTGCCTTTATTCCGTAGCCAGTCAACAGCGTCAGGTTGAGCGTGATGTAAAGTTTCGAGACCTCCTTTGAATCTGGAGAGGTGGCAGTCGTTGACTATGTGGGTCATAGTCTGTCTGGAGCCGCAGGGGCAGTTCGGGTCGTCTCTGGCTCCCCAGCGATGGAACATATAGCGGCGCACCGGCCATGGCCTGTTCGATAGCGATTGAGGAGGGCCCGATCATAACGTGCTAGGTCAAAGCTGGGTTGACACTTGCAGGGGTCTGTGATGAGGTGTTTGTTCTTTACCTCAGCTGACTGCCAACTCTGTTTCCAAGAGTCTGGAACAGAGAAGTTCAGTGTAGGCGTAGGAGACCAGATTGGATGACGAGACGTCAAGCGTTGAACAGGGTCATCTCCATCAGCAACAACATAATGGACCCCTTTGTGGTCCCCTATAGGACCTTACCCTCAATGTGGATCAACAATAGTAGGGACTGTTCCATTCTTCAAAGGGAGGTTGGATAACATACTCTACCTACCACCGGAGGAAGATGGGTGCAGCTTGGGAAAGTGTTAGATGGCACAGATAGGCTAGAGTTGGGAAGGTGCTGGCTAAATTCAATTATAGTAGAGCCCTTGGGGGAGCTAGAAGGTTGTGAAAGTTATAAGAAATAGTGCAAGAATCCCTCTCTTTCAATAATCTTCTTTTCCCAACATTTCAGTAATTATTTTAATAGTATTAGTCACCTGACCTGAGAAGACAAATCAAAAGTTTTCTTTCTTTTCTTTCCTTCCTTCTTTTTTTTTTTTTTTTTCCTCCAAGGTTGTCACTGGGGCTCTAGTACTGTGAATTCACTGCTCCTGGCAGCCATTTTATTGGATAGGACAGAGAAATTGAAAGAGCAGGAGGAGATAGGGAGAGAGACACCTGCAGACCTGCTTCACCACTTGTGAAGCATCCCCACTGCAGGTGGAAAGTGGGGTCTAGAACCTGGATCCTTGTTCGGGTTCTTGAGCTTAGTGCTATGTGCGTTTAACTAGGTGCTCCACAGCCCAGCCCCCACATCTAAGGTTATCTATAAGCAAAGTTAGGATAATGGTCTTTAAATGTTAAATTCTGTTCCATATGAAAAACTGGAGATAGCAAAAAATGGGCTTATGTTTGCTATGTTATGTTGAGAAAGAGTCCATTATTGAGCATCAGCCTATGGATTCAAGTGGGTGGGATGGAAGCCCCAGCAGTGTACTAGTTGGTGACTTTGTAACCCATCTCCTGCCGCTTGCTCTATTTTTGAGATGACTGCCAAAGGGTGACTAAGACTTCCCTAAGCCCACAAAAGATTTAATATATTATTTTAAATGACTGAGACTCTGATGGAGAAACCATAGTACAGGGCCAAGGAGATGGCTCAGTGGGCATAATGCATGCCTTTCACACCTGAGTTTCTGGGTTTGACACCCAGAAGCACATGGGAGCACTGAGAACAGACAAGTAAGCCTTATGGTTGATGGAGGAGGAGTTCACTTATCTTATTTGTCAGTTTTCTCTTTGTAATTTCCTCAAAATAATTATACTGGAGAACAATGGGAGATGCTTTAGCAACAGTGTACACACTTTAAATGCATGAGGCTCTGGGTTCAATCCCATCCACTGTATAAAAGATCGACCAGTACAATAACTCTCAATAAAAACGATAAAATTTAGAGGCTGGGGAAATAGTTCAACTGGTAGATCATTGGTCCTTCATGTCTGAGGTTCCTGGTACCGAAGTAGCACTCTGACTTGTCCCTATCTCCTTCTCTGTGCCTAATATGAAGGTCTCTATCTCATACTTAATAAATGAAATAAATCCTAAAAAGAAAGTATTAAATTTCAGCTGGGGAGGGGTGTAAAGTTGTATGATGAGCTATGTTTATGCATGAGATCCTTTGTTCATACCCAAGATTGGCATTCAAGAAAAGAAGAAACCACAGTGCAAGGGACTATATTTGTATACCCAGCATACCATGTGTTCACACGCAGAGACATGTCTAAAGTGAACACGGAGCATTTGAGAGCTGGCAGATAAACTTGCAAAGACAACAGAAATCAGTATCACCACAGAGGGGACTGCAGCTCTCTAACTAAAGCAGTTACTTTATGGGGAAATGACACCTGTGGTTCTGTGTGGCTTCCATTTATCATTTCAGGATACTGAGAGCACCGCTAAGGTTTGAACAATTGGATGAGTAGATGGGAGTGTATTGGAGTTCATAGATATTCAAATTGTGAAATTTTGATTTCTCTCTGAGTTGCTCTGCTGGTCACACATTCTTACCCATGTAATAAGAATTTTTAGAGTTGGACCACGAAGATAGCTCACCTGGACAGTGTTCCTGTTTTGTCCTCTGTGTGAACACAGTTCCAACCAGGCTCCCACCTCACTGGAGGAAGCTTCAGTTCTCTCTCCCTCCCCCATCCCTGTCTTCAAAAAATTGGCTCAGAACAGTTCAATCTTGAAGATGACAAATAATAATAGTAATAATAATATAAAGATTAATTTCACGGTGGATATTATAAATGAAGCACCTGAGTTAAGTCTCATTTTCATATTTTTTTAGGAATCTGAGAAAAAAGGGTTAATCGAAAGAATATATATGGTGCAGGATATTGTTTCAACTGTTCAAAACATCTTGGAGGAAATAGCTTCTTTCGGAGAAAGAATTAAGAAGTAAGTCTTGCATTGGTGTTGTGGCGTTTGAATTAAAGTTACCAACCACAGGAAGAACTAGGAAAGAAGGGCTGAGGAAAGAGAGTACAAAAAATGCAAAAGTAAAAACCAAAGCTATTAACTCTAAATTTAAAAATACACTGTATAATTTTATTACACACATAAGCATAAGCACACACATACACATACAGAGAGAGTGTGTGTTCAGGGCACTACTTAGCTCTGGAACTAGCCAGTGTTGGGGTTGGGGTCTCTGAGGTCTTGGCCATGTAATTCCTATACTGTAATGCTGAGCTCTCTCCCTGCCCTCCATGTGAATTTTGGACAACTTATTCCTTAGGCTTGTTAACTTTATAATTGGCTATGCTTCAGAATTGGAATGACTATAGACCCTCATTTGCAACAATTGCTCCAACTTAATGAATAATAGTTCTCCCTTATTACCCTAAAAGATCTCCTTGCTTGACTGATATATTATGGAGTTAACAAATAGATCCTCCTGTTCAGAAATAAAAAGGCAAGTACTTGTGCTCTTAGTGACATGTTTTTAAAAATAAGTTAAAAGCCATCTTTAAAGATTTTTTTTGAGTTTTCATTAAATATTCACATGGTTATTCCTACTAATGTTTTAAGAGAAGAAAAAGAACAATAGGATTCTTGCTTACATAAAGTGATGCCAGTCACCTACTCCTCTTTCTTCCTTTTTCCCTTTCTTTTTTTCTTTCTTTCTTCCTTCCTCCCTTCCTTTCTTTCTTATTTATTGCCATCAGGGTTATCACTAGGGCTTGGTACCTGCATGATGAACCCTCCGTTCCCAGAAGCCATTGTTTATTCTTTTATTTTTTAGGTAGACACAAAGAAATTGTAAGGGAAGGGAGAGAGAGAGATCTGCAGCATTGCTTCACCACTGCTGAAATATCCACTCTGCACATGAGAACTAGGGGCATGAACCCAGGTTCTTGTGAAGGGAATGTATGCACTTATTTGCATATATCAACACCCAGCCTGCCTCTAAGTTTAATATAAATTGATAACTTGTCTCTGAATTTATCCTCTGATTTGTTTAATGAGGACATAAGTGACTCCAAAAAAACAGTGAAATGATGAGGAGGAAGTATGTCTTCACTCACTTGCTCACTTAGCTATCAGTTTTGGAATTTCAGGCACTGACTCAATCTAAGAATAAGATATGAAGCCCAGACAATGATAAAAGCAGCATCAGCTAATGTCATGTGCAGTTCAGACCCTGTTCTATGCCCCTTCCATATTGTCTCTTCTAGAAGGAGTTAGTTACAGAAGTTGCATTAAGTGGTTCCAACCAGCATTAGGAGTTAAGGATAGTAGTATCCCCATTTTGCAGATTTTCATTTCTTAAGCAAAAAGTGAAGAGATAGGTAGTTCAAGGTCTCACACAATCAAGGAAGCCACAAACTCTGGTTTGAACTTGCCCTCCCCTTGCTGTTGCATTATGATAATGATTTCCATCTTAGCCTGTTTTGCAATGAGAGAGAAGACACTGGAATTCAATGGCATTGTTGCTAGCTAGAGAAAGCATCTTGGGGATGTCTGATCAGTTCCAGAAAGGGTTCTAGGAGAAAGACAAATAGTACATTTCTGAAGAAGCAACCATCTATCATAATGTCAAAGAATGGGAATAGATAGGTGGGTCTGGAGTCGGAGAATGGAGGTTTCTGTAAATGAGAGCTCTTGTGCCAAGAGCTATGCTATGCTTTGTGCCAAAGGCTATGCTAGATCCAGGGAGATGTTAGCACATTTCTTTGTCATTGGTAATGGTGGTAGCAGTATTTAGAGATGACTTTGGTCATGCAGGACCTCAGCTGGATGGAAAAAATAGAGGGAGGGATGTTCTGAGAGCAAGGAGGATGTGGAGTTGGGGCAAGACCGAGAAAGGAAGGCCATGCCTTTGGTGAAACTGTCTCTTGTGCTAGAGTGACTTTAGCAGACAAATGTGACTGTTGTGCTGTTGATAATAGTAAAGGAAGCATCTGAAGGGAGGAAAGGATAGAGTGATTTAAGCAGCCTCCTAACTCTGCAGTGCCACTTTATTGACAGCTGTGTCCAGCGCAGCTGGGGCAGCCATGTCAGAGTCATATTTTCAGCCATGAACAGAGCACTGTTCTGCCCAGCTGCAACACAGGAAGGCTCATAAGGCTCAACTCCTATTAATTCTGTGGCCATTCATTATTGGAGTGACCTTAAAGTTCCTGCTGGGCATTCAAGTGGGACGTCATGTGTAACTCTGTTGGAATTCCATTGTAATTCAGTGCTCAAGGACCAGGAAAAGATCTAGCCAACTCTTGGCTACTTGCAAATAAACAGGCTTCACATAACACTCATAGAGTGAGGCTCCATGTTACTGATAGGGAGGACACCAGCTGTACCGCCTTCACATGGAATGAGCTCGATTTTCTTCTGTCTGCTCCTCTCCCTTTCCCAAATTACCTCCTCTATTCTTCTTCTTCTAGCGTTTGCCACCTCCTCTATTATATACAGATTTCAGAGATTTGTTTGTACAGACTCAAACACCTACCATGTAGTATGTCTATATCCCAGGAAGCAAGCAGGGTGGGTCAAAGAGTAATTTGCCTTGTGCTGTATGACCTCTCATCGTGGAGTGGGGGCTCCAGCACTCATGTCTTTGAGTCATTAGGGTAGTGTCCTCAGAGGAGATCACAAGAGAAAGGCAGACCTAGCACGGAGGAATCATCCCTACGAATGTTCAGAGGAAGGCTTTGCAGACACTTTTGTAGGATGTAGAACCTCTCTGAGAATTGTAGTTGAGAAGCAGTAAGCTGTAAAGATGAGAATGCTGGCTTATTGTAGTTTGAAGCACACCAGGTCATGGGTATGGTAAATCGATGCATCTTATGTTTAATAGTGAAGATTTGAGTTCAAAGAATGAAAGCAGAAAGATTACGGAAAGGGCCTAGTGGCCAGGTATGAAAACCCGATACACAAGAAGGCAAACACATATTAAAACATCATTATAATAATAAAATACATATATATATAAAGTGTATTGTATACCTGGGTGCTCCATGCATGCCTGATTTCACCACTTCCAGATCAGTTTTCTTCATTCAGAGAGAGAGAGACCACACAGCACTTGAACTTCTCCCAGTACCACCAGCCACTAGCATGATGGGAAATATGCCCCGCCAGATAAGATAACTCTCCACCCCCTACCCAATAACTTCTATGTGTTCTTACATGCAAATATATATCACCTAGGGGTCGGGTGGTAGCACAGCGGTTAAGCAAGCATGGGGCAAAGAACAAGGACCAGCTTAAGGATCCTGGTTCGAGCCACTGGCTCCCCATCTGCAGGGGGGTCACTTCATGCGTGGTCTGCAGGTGTCTATCTTTCTCTCCTTTTCTCTGTCTTCCTCTCTCTCGATTTCTCTCTGTCCTATCCAACAACAACATCAATAACAGCAATAATAATAATAATCACAACAACGATAAAACAACCAGGGCAACAAAAGGGAAAGAAATAGTCTGCAGGAGCAGTGGATTCATAGTACAGGCACCAAGCCCCAGCAAAAACCCTGGAGGCAAAAAACAAAACAAAACAAAACAAAAAAACCCAAATATACATCACTCTTCTCCATGGATACAAATACAGCAGAAACAAATTGTTGACATCTTTGCATCACAAACACAAAGCAGAGGGTCACTAGACCAGTATGTAAATGAGATAAAGTTTAGGAAGAAGAAATGTTCTTGATTCATTTTGTTGGTTCTCGCTAGAACATTGAATTCACAGATTCTCCTCTAAAACAGTCTATTTGTTGCACACTTGATTCTGCATCCCCTGTCTGCATTTCTACTTCTATACAAGGGGGGGGGATACCAACAGATTTGAGGAGCTGGGGTCCCATGAAAATGCTGTATAGTCATATCATTCGCATTATGAATGGGTGGGTGGTATAATGATTTATAGTCAGAGACTTCTTGGCCCATTTCAGTGAACTATAGTAAATAAGTCTGGAATCTCTAAATTTAAGTTAGTAGAAAACACAAAAGCACTGACACACTATAATAATAATCACTCGTTCTAAGTATTTACTGGCAACTATATGTCAAGGGAGAGAAAAGTATTGACTTCCAAGTGACCTAACTAACCTATAGTTTTGAAACTCCCCATACATGGAGCCATGGTGACAGTACTACAGTTTTTAATCACTTTGGAGAGCCAAAAATCATCTCTATGGGTCTGTGAGTTCCAGGAAGGCAATGTCACCAAGAATCTGGCAAGTTGCATGGAGACTGGTCTTGTGACCTTCTCCCAAAGAATGTTCTTTCTGTCTCAACCCATTTGGCAGACTTTTATCTCCAGGGTTTTGTTGTTGTTGTTTTTGTTTTTTTGAATAAAGCTTTCCAACTGACCTTTTTTTTGTTTTTCACTTGTATAACTAAGAAATAAACATGCCAAAATGAATCACTGTTCTCTGAGCATCAGAGGCACTGACATGGATGTGGTTCATCTACAGCACATTTAACTGGACGGTCCCATTCCTTTCCTTCCTGGCCTGTCTGATACTGGCAGTGGCAACCGTCACTTTGTATCTCATCCCACTTCGGTACATCGTTTTAATCTGGGGTAAGTTTGGCCTGGTCCTTCCACTAGCAATCAATTCCAGGTAAGACCCAATTACTCATTTTTTAAGTGCAACCATAAACTTTAAATGTGCTCTTGCTGGCAATTAAACAGGAGATTAGGGAAAGCATTTTGGGAACAAAAACTTCCAGGACCTCCCTAGAAAGGCCAGTTGCATGAACGATCAGCATAGATATTTATAGGCCTCTTGCATAATTGCAATCAAATAAAAATGTGATTGTGCCTGCGATTTCCCTTCAGGCTTTCACAGCCATGAATACTCTTGAATAATATATTGCTGTGGCCCAGAAATGTTCAGGAAACAGTTATTCTAACAGTGAGCAAACACCTGCATCTTGCCCTTTATATTATGTAAAGGAGATCAGGATGCTGCCAGTTTGTCCCTGACACTTCATTTCACATGGAGGAAAAATAACCCAACTCTACTTAAATCCAGAGCAGGGGGAGGGGTTGAAAGGGGGTGGGAGTACACTGGGTGGCTGCCTAACCAGTGTGCGCAAGAGCAAAAACTGCTTTACCAGAGAAAACAGTGTGCCCATTTAATATCTCCTACTACCGGCTTTTTTTTTCTTAAGTTGAAACAAAATGGCAGACTTGAAAATCAGCATCATGACTTGATTTGTTGCTCAAGGCAGCAAATGGACAAAAAGCAAGCAGCTCTGTGAATATTGGTGACTGTTACTAGGTGGGCTCTGGGTTGATACAATAAGATTCTTTTGCCATAAATCAGCCAGGACTACTCTTAGGGATCATCAGATGTTAACGTATTCTTCTGAGAAGTAACAAGAAAGTGTGTTGATTAGATCCCTGTGGTTTTTTGTCCATTTTGAGAGATTCATCTCAGGGGCTTTCATTAGTCTTTTTTTTTTTTTGTCTAACATTTTCTGTCTGAGCCACTTTTGAAATTTTCTTTTTTTTTTTTTTATTATTATCTATTCAATGTTGATTTACAAAATTGCATGTCAACAGGGGTATAATTCCACACTGCTCCCACCAGTAGAGCTCTGAATCCCAAGTCCCTCCATTGCAAACCACCACAGTTCTTCCAAGGTTGTAGACATGGGATAACTGTCATCTCTACAACTTATCTGTCTACATTTATACATAATTGTCCCCTTTCTCTTTCAGGTCCAATCCTCTCTTCCCCTCCAAGCCACACAACCCTATTATTACAACCAAATGTCTCTCCCCTTTTCTTCCTCACTCTGGAATCTGATGGATCTGGAGTTCAGAGGCTTCTTACCCTCTTCCTCCTATCACTTCTCCCCCACTGGGAGTATGGATCAAAGTTTTTTGGGGGGCGCAGAAGGTAGGAGTTCTGGCTTTCTTTTTCCTACAGGGTTATTGCTGGGGCTCAGTGCCTGCACCATGAATCCACTGCTCCTGGAGGCCATTTTTTTCCCCTTTTTGTTGCCCTTGCTGTTGTAGCCTTGTGGTTATTACTGTTATTGTTGATGTCATCATTGTTGGATAGAACAGAGAGAAATGGAGAGAGGAGGGCAAGACAGAAAGGGGGAAAGAAACACAGACACCTGCAGACCTGCTTCACCACCTGTGAAGTGACTCCCCTGTAGGTGGGGAGCCGGGGGCTCAAACTGGGATCCTTACGCCGGTCCTTGCGCTTTGCACCACGTGTGCTTAACCGGCTGCACTACTGCCCGATCCCCGAGTTCTGGCTTCTTTAATTGATTCTCCACTGGACTTGGGCATTGGCAGTTTGATCCATACCCCAGCCTGTCTCCATTGTTCCTTAGTGGGGTAGGGCTCTGGAGAGGGGAGGACACATTGGTGTGGTTGTCTGTCCAGAGAAGTCAGGGTGGAATCATGATAGCATCTGCAATTTGATGTCTGTAAGGTGGCAGGACATAGAGTGAGACAAAATGATTAATGAAAAGGAACCAAAAAGTAGGAACAGAGCAGATGAGATCAGAGATCTTAGGGTGGAAGAAAGCTAGGAAGTCCACGCTAGGCATGTTTCTAGGGGCCCATGACTATAGTAGTTTTTACTTGAGTTTGATAGCTTGCATGAAATTGGATAAAAACAATGCATGAGAAATGTTATCAGAGTAGAGAAAAAGACTAGAAAGTTGAATTAGAGCAGAAACTAGCTCCCATTCTTGAAAATATTCCATGGATCAAATTAACTATTTATGGGAGTCAGGTGGTAGTGCACCGGGTAAGCACACTTGGTGCAAAGTGCAAGGACAGGCCTAAGGATCCCTGTTCGAGCCTCCGGCTCCCCACCTGCAGGGGAGTCGCTTCATAGGTGGTGAAGCAGGTCTGCAGGTGTCTGTCTTTCTCTCCCCCTCTCTGTCTTCCCCTTCCCTCTCCATTTCTCTCTGTCCTATCCAACAACGATGACAACAATAACAACAACAACAATAAAACAACAAGGGCAACAAAAGGGAATAAATAAATAAATATTTAAAAATAACTATTTACTTCCACCCATCCTACCCAAGGCATGTATATGTATATGTATATGTATATGTATATGTATATGTATATGTATATGTATATGTATATGTATATGTATATGTATATGTATATGTATATATTTAGCACCAGAGCCTGTATAACCTCTAAGTCCCTATTGGTCTGAGCTTGCAGCTCACGGTCACAACTGGGAATAGTGCAGGCTGTACTCATTTCAGGATCAGTCTTCCTTGAGTGGCAAGGTAAGAACCCCAGCAGCTCCTCTATGGTGATGGCATGATTCTGAGAGGGCCCACAAGAGGGCTTGTGATTTCATTCCTGATAAAATTGACCAGTGGTGGTGTAGAGAGGGATCCATCAGAGAGGTCTAGGCCCATCATATTTGTATGGGAATCCAAGGATTCCCAGACTAGGGCCCCATGTGATGAGGTGGTGTGATATTGACCGAAAGGGCCATTATTAAGTGAGCCAGTCTCTTGCCCTTATCCAACTTTCTAGTCCTTTCTTTATCTGATGACCTTAGACTTTCTCCCAGTTGTTTAAGCATTGAGTGTCATTTGTTGAGCACAACCAGAATTAGTTTTTGGTGATCTGTCCTCTTTGGGCCTTTCTGTTAGATTGCCAAGCTAATTTGGTCTAAGTCTAACCAATGAGTGAATTTATGATGCCTTCTTTAGGCACCATATCTAGGATTCCAGGTTTATTATGTCTAAGTCTAATCATCAAGGACTATTGAATACTATTACTTGGAGTTATATAATTGTTCCTAGCTTATGGATACATGCACACCTATACCCAGTACCCTAAACGCTACCCTATACCTAGTATCTGTAACTTTGTTAGATGAAGTGCCATCTAAAGGGAATGTAGGTATTCCATATGTTAGGAAAGATCCTGTAATCCTGTGGAGAGACTAGCAAGACTTCTCCACTTGACCCTTGGTCTCACACAGTGGGCACTATAGTGGAATTACTGACATTCAAATCTGTGACACTTTAAAATAATATGTCCTTCTGGAGGATGCAAGCTGATAGTTTTTATTCCAACATAGACAGTGCACTGTGGACATATTATGCCCTTATTGGTGCATCCAAACTACTGCGCAGGTTTTTCATCTTCTCAGTGGCTGAGCATGCAGTGTTTTGACCGGCTGTGATATTATCCCTGCCTTGCTGTTCATTGTAAAGACTCCAGATGCGCACACTATATATAATTAACAATAGGAGATATATCTCTTCTCAATACGTCTTTGTCTCCCTTTCCCTTCATCATTTTGCCTTGTCTGTTTCCTTTTGCCAAAAAGCCAATGCTACAATTAAATGTCTTTAGAATAACAGAGTGAGAGTGTTCTAGTTTGAAGGAGCGCGGGAGGGGAATTTCAGCTAGAAACATGAAGCTGGCTGGGGAGGTGGGTAGAGGGAGGAAAGGCATAGTGAAAGAAAGGACCTTTTTCAAGAAGTTTTCCCCACCTCTTCCACCAAGCCAACATCTCTTCCTGAACAATGACTGGCTCCCTTTGCAAAGCAGATGTAAATCTGACCATCCAAAGGTATGCCCAGAGTTTGACATTTTGTCAGTTGTGTGCCAGGAAAGAAGACCAGTTCTTAGATGAAAGAAAAAGAAGTGTTTCATGAAGGAAAATGTGCATCAAGCCTTTCACCAGTTGGGGAGCCTAGAATGGTTCAGTGGGGGCCTTGACCTCACAGCTAGGCCAGTATGGGGCATTGCTGCCTAACTTGGGTGAGAGGTTGTTTTGTTTTGCTTGTTTGTTTTTCCATTGTTGGTCCTCCATGTATGTTTGACGTTACAGTCCCCAGGTTGACAGTTTTCATTCTATTTGCGTCATACCAAAAGATAAGCAGAAAAATAGCTCACTTATGCAGTGTGCTGCTTTGCCCTGTGTGTGACCTGGGCTGGAGCCCAGCTCCCACCTTACTGAAGGAAGCTGGGAAGCTGTGGTCTCTTTCATTCTCTTTTAATTTCTCTGTCTCTGTCTAAAAAAAAAAGGTATTTAGAGACCACAGCACTGGAGTTTCCCCTGAGCCATGTGCAAGGCAAGACACCCTACCTGGTGAGGTACCCCTTGGTCCCCAGGTGAGAATTTTTTTAGCACCACTGGAACAGACAACATAGTTAGGTAGAATCCTTGTTAAAGCAGTTCTCTAGGGCCAAAAGAAAAAAAAAAAAAAACACAACTCAGTGGGCTGCTTGAACTTTTTGCTTCTAAAACTCCAGATGAAAAACGAGTTACCATTTAGGGAAAAGACCACAGCATGTGAGCTTTGCACACAGGCACTACAGCTCTGAGGAGCACGGTGGAAGACACATAGTGGTTAGGAGGTCCTCTTAGACAAGGAAGCCAGTAACAGAACTTCCTCTAGAGACATTTACACAGCTTTCGCCACCGAAAAGGGGTGATTTCTGAAGTATTGACGTGTATATGTATATAACTAAGGGCCTTATACATATGTGATTTTGCTGCTCCTGGACTGATTTTTGCAGAGAGGAGAGAGAATGAGAAATCACGCTCCCCTTGGTGCCACAGTGGCACTCCCATGAGGCTGCACACATGACAAGGAGGGGACACTAGTCAGCCCTTTTTAAGTGGCCAGCCACCTTCTAATTGTCATTGTCTGAGCCCTAAATTAGCCTGGATTCCATTGCCTAGACAGACCCATACACCAAAGCAGCAGCCCATAAATTAAGTTAGCAAACCATAGTCAGATAATTTTCCAATAATAACTTTTCACAGTTTCCTACGGCATCAATGCACAACCAACATGTCGAGTTCTGTTCTGCATCGAAGGGAGACGCCTGTGAAAATGAGGAGGAGTGGGGGAGAGGGATTTCTACAGTCTCTCTTTAACAACACAAACCAGCTTCTGCCCTCCTCCACCCTCTCACTGCCACCTTGGTCCAGAGCCCCCAAGCTGGGACTTGTTGGGGCTGATGTCGGCCTTTTCCCATCTGGGACACTGGCTCACCTCACTGAGGATGCTGTTAATCAGTCTCGTCCCGAAAAGCCCATGTGCGCTGCAGTTTTAGAGTGTTTCTGCCGCCCTGCTGCTGGGATTGTAATGGGATTTTCACAGCTGAAGAAGGCAGAGCTCCTCTCCACAATCCCCCCATCTTTGCTTTCAGAAAAGGCTTTTGTGAGTGATCCCACATGCCAGCGACTTATGCCTGGCTTGGGGTCTAGTAATTGTTTTCACACTAATTTTTATTTGTGAATGCTCCTCTTCCCCAGTCAGACAAGATTTTAGACTTATAGACAGACAGAAACAATAGATAGATAGATAGATAGATAGATAGATAGATAGATAGATAAGATTCGATAGAGCAAGATATAGAGAATAGGAGATAGACAACTAGACATATAGACAGGTAGATAGGCAGATATACAACATTTCTATTGTTGATTGGCAGATAGATCATAGGTAGATAGACAGTCGTATAGATTAAATGCTCTCCCTGTGTTTCTATTTTTCAGGCATAAATAAATTTACTAAGAAACTCCGAAACCCCTATGCCATTGACAATAACGAGCTGCTAGACTTCCTCTCCAGGGTACCATCTGATGTTCAAAAGGTATGTAATGAATGGTCACCACCAACAGGGGCTTCCGACATAGAAGTCTGAGCTACCTTCCCTTCCCCCCACTGCAGCCCTAGGAGTGCAAGGCTGTGCTTGTGTGAGTAATTGAGATAACGAATCAGAAAATCTTTCAAGAGGCCTGGCTTGCAGGGAGGTGGCAAGGAAACCTTTGTCCAAAGCATGAGATGATTGGGGAAAATTATCCTGAAAAAGAGCTACTTAAGAATGACCTGGATGGAACTCACACTGCGCGGCTATCGAACCAGGGTGTTTGTCCCCTTTCTGATTGCTTGCCTCCCCCCAGAGGATAAGAGGGACTCAGTGAGCTGGGAGCATGCCATCCAAAGCTGTGGGGGGAGTGCTTAATTTCCCCCTCCTTGGGATGGCAGGAATTGCAGGAGAAGTAGAGGGACAAGAGGATTACTCTTTTCATCTTGTTTGCTCCAATTATCTCCCGGACTTCCTGTCTATCGTTTTCCTTCTGAAGACTCAGGGATGCTGAGGGCAGAACCCCCCACTTACTGTAAGACACAGAGAGCCAGAAACGGCATGAAATCATTTGAGATCAATCAGAGCGTTTTTCACAGGTAATGGTCACTCAGTCTAGCAGCATCCTGTTTCTGTGGATAGGTAGAGATTAACCAAGGCAACAATAGCAAAAAGTCCCAGAGAGCAGAGCGATCTGAGCCCCTGCAGATCCAGACTTCTGTAAATCCCAAGGAAGGAGTACAAGCAACGATTTCACACATGGAGAACAGAAATCATAGAATAGATAGATGGGGAGATGGTGGCGTGAAATAGCATCACAATGATGATCAAAGGCACCATCCTTTCTGAGCTGAGAGAATCCCCAATCAAGTATTGATTGTCATCATCAGACCAGGGTGACATAATTGGTTTTCCTGTGACTGAGCGGATTGCAGAAACGCAGGGCTGAAGGCCCCTGGAGTTTCTTGTCATTTTCTTCTAGGTTCTCCAGATTAAAATAAAGAAGTTGATGCTATCTGTCTTTCACCTTCATTTGATGATATAATTAGCAATGAAGATGTCTTCTATAAACATGAACTTGTGTGTTAATTAATACTTGTGGTCCATGACTAGGAAGCAGTCTCCGTCCCCCTGTTTGTCCTGCAATGCAGTGACATGTATGCTATCTATTCCCTGCTTTCCATGGGGAGCTACAGAAAACATACAAAGGGCTATTTTTTCATGAATCTCCTTTCACTAAAATGTGGCTCAACTTACATAATGGGCTCAATGTTCTTGGGGTGTCTTGCACAAAAGCTAAACAGTGAGCACATGTGGGCTATAATACCACACGTTAAAGGTAGCATTCCACCATCAGCCTGTGCAAGCCCACGTGCCAACATCTGCAAGGTGCCATCAGCTACTCTGCAGTGAGAGTTGGCACCTGCAGCTCTGAGAAGTGGGAATTCCCACCCAAGAGCATCTTACACAGTCCAGGCATCTGCTGTCTGAGCAGTTACCCAGTTCAACTTGTCTTGTAGAAAGACAAGAGATACTCAGCAGAAGAGCATTCAAGGCAGATGTTTAATGTAAGAACAGTTTATTTTTTTTAAAGATATGTGTTTACTTATTTACTGTTGTGATGGGGGGGGGAGATTTTTCAGAGCATCACTTTGGCATATATAGCACCTGAATTTGAATCCAGGATTTCATACCTGCAAGTTGTGAGATCTACCACTAAGTCTTTTTGAGCCATTTCCCCAGCCATGAAAAGAGCACTTTTCAGTAGCACAGAAGTTTCTTGGCCCCCAGGGAATTATATTTATCATGGATGTTTTAGCTGTTACATGTCTTGTAAGTGCAATTCAGTTTTAAGCAGAAATGTAAGTCAGGGGTCTAGTATCAGTCTCCACATTTTTCTCTCTCTGGCAAAATAAATACATATAATTTGTAGAGGTTCCCTCCCCCCCAGTTTGAGATATTTTTAAATGAATAATTCTTAGTAAGTTTCTGTATCATATATTAAGATAAACATTCCCATGAGGCACTTATTAAGCTTTCTAGTGGTGGATAACAGGCACACACAGCTCAAAATCACCTCACAGTGTCCATAGCAGGTAGCAGAAAACAATCTGCTTTTAATATTTGGGTTTCAAAAAATGGTGCTTGAACTCCTCAAAGCCTTCCTGCAATTAATCGCTCCATGTTCCTGTGTTTAGAAAATGATTCATTACCTTTGAACCTTCCTTCCTCTGCCTTGGTTTGTCCTGGGGGAGCCATTAACACATGCTGTGGTCATCTAGGGTTACCGAAGAGCCCGTGTGACGTCTGCTTGTTTTCACAGGTGCAGTACTCAGAACTGAAAGTCTGCAGTAGCCACAGTCCCATTCGGAAGAAGCGCAGCGCTCTCTAGGACTCATCCCAGTTTGGGACACCAGCACCCAGTTCTACTAACGGATCACGTAGTTGGATGTTAGTGTCCAGTCATTGGTACCTGTGTGTGGAATCTCTTCTGTATTAATTATCTCCCTTCATGTGCACACTTGCAGACACTTGTGCACACACAGCCACTCATGTGCATATCCACCTGCATGGGAGCCCTAGGTGCACAGTGTCTTAGCCTAGCAAAAGAAGACCGTCCAGACTATGGAAGTCTTAACACCCAATCTCAGTTAGGAATGGAAGCCAGACTTCCGCGGGTCAGCACATCCTCCCTGAGAACACCCCAGAGAACAGAACACCTGCATGGAGAGTAACTTTGAAACTGAACTTGTTCACACACCCCTGGGAAAGTCTCCTTAAAGTTCATTTCTTTTCACTCCCTACTTCTTTCAGGTTATTGTTCATGTGAACCTGCATTTTTATCTTCTCTTAGTTAGCAAGTCTTTGGAAATCATTTACCCCAATAATGTAGACTACAGATGGAATTTTTTTTGTATTATTATGAGGATTAGCTTAATTATTTGGGTATCTTGTGGTGGGTATTGAACATCTATATAGAATGTTATCAGTGACATTCTGGGTGCTGGGTGCAACCTGCACTATGGTCCGTTGCTGGCAATGGATGTCCCAGAAAGGTCCCTGGGGCTCACTCCCTGGACAAATGAAGGTTTCATGAAAATATTTGGTTGCCTTAAAATACTATTTCTACTGGCTTTTTTATTTCTTGATTTTTCTAAAACTCAGATTTCAACAGTAGAGCTGAGGGAGGGCGATAAATAGATGGATCCTAAGAAAATTTAGAAACATAAAGACCAAGAAGCAAGGGACCCATAACTATGACTGTTTTACCTGATTGTTGCAATCAGTTCTTTTGTCAGATTTGGGGACAGAAAGAAAAAGGCAAAAAGATTTTTATGATTGAGGCATCCAAATTGATCTCTTGTTTCTCACAAGAGTAAAATAAGCTGATGCATAATACAAATAAATCTGAACCCCATTCCTAGAATGCTGACCAAGGGCTTCCTTTGAGAAAATCTGGCACACTTAAAAACCCATTTTGTGCATATGTAAAATGTATGCAAATGTATTTCTGTTTAAGTGATATTTGTTTTGTACAGACTATCTTATGTGGATACATACTTTGTATGTGCATTATATATATAAATATGTGTGTGTCCATATATGTTTATATGGGCATGGACATATGTGTGTGTGTTGTAAAGAACAGTTTAGGTAAGAAGACTTGATTTAAAAGTGAGTTTCACCATGCCCCCCCATTTGCAAACTGATACGCTTAAAAAGTATGTTTATGAAAAATGCCAAAGATTCTAAACCTTATCATTTCATATCTGTGTTTCTTCATATTATATCTTCGTGGGTTGCTTTCTGACTGAGCCACATTTCTGCATGATTTGATTTACTTCAAGTTAATGAAGCTGGCTGAAAAAGAGCATTGCAGAAATTATAAAAGCTCCAGTAAATTTCTTAGTTGTACATATAATAGACACCAAAGAACCTCTTTTGTTAAACCAGTTACTCAATCTTCTGTGTAAACAATGCCTCATTGTCTTACTCTCAAGTATCATCTAGTTTATCATAGTCTGTCGTTTTGTAATGATCTAAGTCAGACATTTTTAAACAGACATGTGAGATTAGATCAGTCATCCGGATGAAAACGCGCAGCAGCAAAATAACCCCTTATTTACTTAAAAAAGTGGTACCAATAGTGTTATTCCTTTTGCTATAGAATTTCAAAAAGAAATGATTTGTCAAACAAGAGGGTATCCTTAGTTGGACATATTGGCTCTGTAACATGACATGAGTTTCTCATCCCTAAGTTTGGGACATGTCCCAATTCAGCTGGAATGCAGGAACAGGAGCAAATCAACCTTTAACCAGTGGTATTTGGGAAACAATTGTTAACTGATTAAGTAGAAGCTGCACACTGAAAATGAGGGTGAGTTTTAAGTGAAATGCTCATATTTGTACAAGGAACGAGACACTTGTATGAAAGATTACAGAACACCTTAAATAAAACTGATGGAGTGTGGATTCATATAAGCTAATTAAAGATAATTTAGTAGGGATGTTGAAGTCCTGCCAAGCTCTCCTGGTTTTCCCCTCAGACCTCCCATACAGTTTGTAGACCTGAATGACTTACAAACATCAGTTTACACTGCAGTGCATCATAGACTTAAGTTCTCCATCAGCCATGTCTTTAAGAATTTTAACTCCAGGCTGGCAAGATAGTTCAACTGCTCTGGCATGCGTATGACCCTATGGATTGACAGTGTCATAAAATTTAGGGTTATAGTTGTGTGCAAGAGAATGTGTGTCAAATTACCCACCACAGAAGTCTCTGTAGTATTACACCAAAAAGGCCCCTCCACCTACCTACTTCCTCTCTGAATTGCCTCTGAATACCACCATAGTTTTCAGAGTCTAAGAAGTCAGTTTTGTTTTTATTGTTCTTTTTTGAACATTCATTTGCTTTAGTTATTTATATTCTGTGCATGAATGAAACTACCAGATAAAACTGTCAGACTATCTTTCACTTCCTTCCATTTTGTCCCTAAGGGCAGTATGCCATCTTTTCTAAAGACCCAGTAGTATCCCACCGAGTGTCTATCACACAGCTTCTGTATCCAGTTACTTGTTGGTGGGTGTTTAGGATGCTTCCATATAGGTTTTTCTAGTTCCTTGGGCTGGATGAGATTCCATCTTCTGCCTCTGTACTTTCATGTCTTGGAATCTGTCTCTGGAATCTGCTACGATAGCTCTTGCTCACCAGAGATCTCAGCCTCAGTGGCCCTCCACTGAGCAGCCCATCCTCTCTGGCACCTAAAGGACACTCCATACATATCTCAATGCCTGAGCCATAGATGACTGTTCTTTCACACTTCCCTGTGTGAGTCTTGGAACAAAGGACAGAGTTGAAAAAGTAACACTGTCTGTCCTTTGCACTAAATATAAACACTGTATTGTGTGATATATATATGAACTGGGGGCTTGCTAATTAAAAGCCTTTAAGTAAAATGATGCCTAGTATTTAAAGTCTTCATGTGCACATCTGAGGTAAAGGTGTTTCTTTGTGGGATGTAAAGCAATTCTGTTCTTTATCTTTGTCATTTGAAAGACATATCTGAATGCTGAAATGTACTTAAACAAATTAAGCTCAGTTCTCTTAGAGCCAGACATTGAAACTTTTTTGTTTGATTGTGTTTGTTTTTGTCACCACTGGGGCTTTGTTGCTTCTGGCTGAACTTTCTCTGATAGAGATGGGACAGAGGGAAAGATGCCACAGTATCCAGGGTTATTAGTATCCTGGGGGCTCCGTGCCTGCACTAGAATCCACTGCTCCTGGAAGCTAATTTTGTCCTTTTGTTGCCCTTGTTGTTTATTGTTGTTGTTGTTGTTATTGCTGTTGGATAGGACAGAGAGAAATTGAGAGAGGAGGGGAAGACAGAGAGGAGGAGAGAAAGACAGACACCTGCAGACCTGCTTCACCGCCTTTGAAGCGACTCCCCTGCAGGTAGGGAGCCAGGGCCGTGAACTGGGATCCTTAAGCCAGTCCTTGCGCTTTGCGCCACCTGCGCTTAACCTGCTGTGCTACCGCAAGTAGCAAGTGCACTATCCGGGTGAGCTACCTTGCTTGCTTATAAACAGCTGCTTTCAAGCAGTGACGCAGCATTGTCAGAGTCAAAGTTTTTTGTTCTAAAAAGCATTCTGGTGGCCAGGGATGGAGTGTGTTCCATGTGCACGTGGATTTCAAGCTCCAGGACTGCCAAAAATGATGGAGTGCCGCTCTGGTCTGGTGTCTTTAATAAAATAAATACACAAACATATCTTTTAAAATAAACCTTGTTCTTTCCAGTATACTCACTGTTTCTCCCACTTTCTTTAGGTGTTTCTTTTTCTCTGGCAGGCATGAGTGTATAAAGTAAGAAAAAGGCAACATTTGCTGAGAAGGTATGTGAAACACTGCTTAGAATCTGATGCTGGAAGAATCTTAACTTTAAAACTTGGGCAGCACTTTTGTTGTCAAAGGGCTAATTTCTCATAACTAAGTATCTATAAAATCCCATAAGAGCATTCTTACTACTGGGGGTAAACTATCTGATGACTATTCAGAGAAAAGTCGCTGTTGTGGTCCTCTTGATAAATTGATAGTTTCCTGGACTTTCCCATAGTAGCGCTGGAAAAAGAAATATGGATAAATGACATGGGCGGGGTGTGATTAGGAGAAAACATGAGTAGGACTTAACAATTGCTTGACAAGTGAAGAAGAGAATAGGATCAAGAATGACTTTGTTTTAGGCTTAGATGCAGGAATGTGGTGCTTCCCTAGAGAGGATTATAGGTGTGGTCATGGGAGAACTGTGAACTCACTTTTCTATAGTGTTGAATTTGATGTGTCTGAGACATTTTCACAGAGGAGTGTCAAATATTAACTGAGTATATGAACATGAAGCTTACTTAAGAAATGTACTGTATTATGAGGTTTTTTTGTTTTGCTTCATTTTGTTTTGCCACCAGGGTTATTGCTGGAGTTTAGTGCCTGCACTACAAATCCACTGCTCCTGGAGGCCATCTTTTTTCCCATTGTTGTTGCTGCTGTTACTATTGTTGGGTAAGACAAAAATTGAGAGAGAAGGGGACAGTAGAGAGGAGGAGAGAAAGAAAGACACCTGCAGAAATGCTTCACCACTTGTGAAGGGGACCCCACCCCTACAGGTGGGGAGCTGAGATTCCAACCAGGATCCTTGAGCTGGTCCTTGAGTTCCATACTATGTGTGCTTAACCCAGTGCACTATAACTCAGCCCTCCTTGAGGCCTTTATTTAAGTGACACTGTTCATACAGAATAATTAAGCTACATGTTTCAAGAATATGACCTCAACACTCAAAGGCATACAGATACGTATTAACTAAAGATGCAAATATTAATAGCGATATTGAAGGTGGGGAAGCAGGTAAATATGGTGTTCTAAAATTCAGTATTAGCACTTCAAGAAGCAGGCGCAACCATTTGTACTAAATGTTGCTCAGCTAACTCAAATGGAGGACACAATAATGACCTGCACTTTTTTGTTTATTTGTTTGTTTGCCTCCAGGGTTACCACTGGGGTTTGGTGCCTGCACTACGAATTCACTGCTCCTGGAGGCCATTGTTTTCTATTTTGTTGCCCTTGTTATTGCTGCTATTGTTGGATAGGACAGAGAGAAATCGAGAGAGATGGGGAAGACGGAAGATGGTGGGGGGAGGAATAGACTCCCGCAGACCTGCTTCACCCCTTATGAAGTGATCCCCCTACAAGTGGGGAGCTGAGGGCTCGAACCCAGATGCTTATGTGGGTCCTTGCACTTTGTACTATGTGTGCTTAAACTGATACACCAGTAATGGCCCCTGTTCCGGCATTCTTAATGTAGTGATTACATTAGGAAAATAGATAGTCAAGCACATAGAATAGTTTACATTTTATAGCACTTATCAAACACCAGGCACTTTTTAAGTGTTTTAGGTATTATAGCACATTTATCCATAATGAATATAATGAAACTCCATTAAATACTTAAAGGAAGCCCTACTAATCTTATACAAACTCACCCAGAAAATAGAAAAGACAACACTTTTTTTATCCACTGTAAGAAGTCAGAATAATCCTCATTCCAGAACACAACAAGGTAGCACAAGAGAGGAAAAGTGACCTACCAAAATCTATTAAGAGTATTGGCATAAAATTATGAAAAAAGTATATATATATACCTCTATGCTAAAAACATTACTGAGAGAAATAAGACAAATGGATTTATGGATTAGAAAATTCAGCATATTAAATTGTTAGATTGGATGCAAGTGCAATAAAAACTGTTGCTTGCAGAACTAACCAGTTGATCCTTAAGTGTGCATGGAAATGCACTCAAGAGAAAAAGATAAATAGGTAGGTAGGGCGTCCCTACATGCATGCATGAATGCATGCATAGACATGATGAGCATACACAAATACATGCACCTACATATCACTTAGGGAAACTTTTCCTATTTAGGTTTGGTTATTGGGGCCTAGGGAGTAAATAAACTTAACATATCAGCAAAGAAATCAGATTTTAAACTCGGACATACCAAAAAGGATTTTAAAAGAAATGTTCTTCAAAGAGGGAGATTACATTTGGGGCTTAATAGGTGAAATGGAGGATAAAGGTACTCAGGAGAAGATTAATTATCTCCTAAAAGGGAAGAAGAGAGGAAAGTCATCTGGGAAAGCAGGATGTTCAGATTAAATTGCTGCACCCTAGAGAGGACAGGTAGGCCAATGGTCCATTTGTGGGTCTATGCCTATGTAGATGTGATCCTCCCCATTGCCTGGCTCTTCGGTCAAACTTCCCAGCTTGATCTTAGTGAAGAGATAACAATTAAATGCTTTTTAGAGATTTTACTTTTAGTCAAAGAGTTTAGGGGAAAAAAAGTCCATCTCTTGATACTCATGTGTCTCAGCTCAACATAATTTTCATGGCACAGAGGGACTTCCTGGACTCCTACTATGTGTAAATGAAAATCTGTACATACAGATATGTAAATATTTGTATAGTTTTACATATCTCAAAAAGCTGATCTGTACACTCCAATTCAGAAGCCATGAACCTGTGTTTTCGGGAGAAACATTAAAAGTTTGCCTCTTGGGGGCACAGCGGGTTAAGCGCACATAGCGCAAAGCACAAGGACCTGCGTGAGCCCCCGGCTCCCCACCTGCAGGGGAGTCACTTCACAAGTGGTGAAACAAGTCTGCAGGTGTCTACTTTTCCTTACCCCCTCTCTCCATTTCTCTGTCCTATCCAACAGCGGCAAAGGCTATAACAACAATAACAACCACAACAAGGGCAACAAAATAGGGGAAATAGCCTCGAGGAGCAGTGGATTTGAAGTGCTGGCACCAAGTCCTAGTGATAACCCTTGAAGCAAAAAAAAAAAAAGTTTGCCTCATCTGAAATTTCAGAATGTACAATGCTTTTTTATGGAACCCAAATGTCAGTAGCTAACTCTGCCAGAATTCAATTCATTCATTATTGAATCCAGCTATCCCCTGGCAGTTACTTCATCATTGTCTTTATGGTTGGAAAAAAAAAAAAGCATGAGATTTGTTTTTCCTTTCTACAAAATATTCACTATAAGATATATATGCTAGTTTCTTTTTTTCCCATGTGTTTTTATCATTAAATGAAACCAACAGGTTGGGAAAGTAGAAACACATGAACTCATTTGTTTAACTGCATAGAAGTAACTGATTTAGCATGCATCTACCAGAAAAAAAATATGTAGTGGTGAGTGCCATAATTCTTTTTTATACTTTATTAGTGATTTAATCATGATTAACAAGACTGTAAGATAACAGGGATACACACTTCCCACCACCAGAGTTCTGTGTCCCCTCCCCTCCAGCGGAAACTTCCCTATTCTTCTTTATCCCTCTGGGAGTATGGACCAAAATTCTTTATGGGGTGCAGAAGGTGGAAGGCCTGGCTTCTGTAATTGCTTCTCTGCTGAACGTGCACATTGGCAGGTCAATCCACACCCCCAGCCTGTTTCTGTCTTTCCAGTGTGGGATAGGGCTCTGGAGAGGTGTGGTTCCGTGACACACTGGTGAGGCTGTCTGCCTGGGGAGGTCAGGATGGCATCATAGTAGTGTCTTCAACTTAGTGACTGAAAGGTGGTAAGCTATAAGGCAAATGTTTACTAAACAGGAAGTCTGCACGGATTAATATGTGGCCCAGCAAAGGAAAGTTTACATGGGCTAGTGGCGTGTTCTTTGCACAATGAAAGGAGATCCTAGATCATACACACACAAGACTGAGGCATGTATGACCCAGATTTATGTGACTGCATATTGTGCCAAGCCCAGAGCTGGTGACTGACAAAGATCTAGTTAAGTAAGTGGGAAACTTTTGGAACTACCTGAATTGTTTGTGCTGTATATTCTCTTTAAAAGTGTTAGCCCAGGGCACTGGGTGGTGGCACAGCAGGTTAAGCACAGATGGAGCAAGGACCAGCCTAAGGATCTTGGTTCGAGTCCCTGGCTCCCCACCTGTAGGGGGGTCGCCTCACTAGTGGTAAAACAGGTCTGCAAGTGTTTATCTTTCTCTTCCCATCTCTGTTTTCCCCTCCTCTTTTGATTTCTCTCTGTCCTATCGAACAACAGTGAGAGCAGTGACAACAATAATAATAACAGCAACAATAAACAGCAAGGGCAACAAAAAGGGGGAAAAAAAGTCTCCAGCTACAACAGTTCACATGTGATTCTTATTCCTCCAACTCACTAAGACATCTCTCTGTAATTAAATTTAGTAATATTTATTAGCACCTTAAAGTGACTTTTAATCTACCAGTCTGAATTTTTCTTCTTTTTTATTGCTGCTAGGGTTATTGCTGGGCTCAGTGCTTGCACTATGAATCCAATTCTCCTGGCAGCCAATTTTTTTCCCTCTTTTTTTTTTCCTTTCCTTCTTGATAGGACAGAGAAACTAAGTGGGAAAGGGGTATATAGAGAGGTGAGATATAGAGAGACACCTGCACCCCTGCTTTACCACTCATGAACCTTCCTACTGCAGGTAGGGACTTGGTGCTTAAACCCTGGTCTTCCTTGCACATGGTAATGTGTGTGCTTAACTGGTTGTGCCACAGCCTGGCCTCCAGTCTGTGTGTGTGTTCATTTTTTTTTTCCCTGCCAGGGTTATGGCTGGGGCTCAGTGCTTGCACTACAAACCCACTACTCCTGGAGGCCATCTTTTTCCCATTGCTATTGTTGTTGCTGCTGCTGTTGTTAGAGAAAGTGAGAGGAGGGGAAGACGGAGGGAGAAAAGAAACACCTGCAGACCTGCTTCACCTCTTGCAAAGTGATCCCCCTGCAGGTGAGGAGCCGGGAACTCATACTGGAATCCAGGTGCTGGTCCTTGCACTTTGCATTATGTGCACCTAACCTGGTGCGCTACTGCCCGCCCCTCCTCCCGTCTGTATATTTTTAAGCAAACTAAATTTGGAAGTTTGAGAGATCCCACTGCATCTTCCACATTAAAAAAAAATTATGTACTTATTTATAAGAACAAAAGAGAAAGGGAAAGAGCCAGACCCTCACTCTGGCACAAACATTGCAAGATATGAAACTCAGGACCTCCTTGAGAGTCCAACACTTTATTTACTGTACTACCTTCCTGGCCACCCTTCTACTTATTTTAATAGGAATAATATCTTACTATTATTTCTATATATCCACTCCTTCACACCATACTCACTATCCTCAGGCTCAAACCTCATAGTTGATAAAGACACTTGGTTCAGTTATAATCACATCATTAACTAACATTTATTGGTGGTTATATTCAAGACACTTTGAAATCACAGTCAATCAGTTACAAAGATATTTTGCATAATTAATATATAATCACATCAGTAACTAACATTTATTGGTGGTTATATTCAAGACACTTTGAAATCAGAGTTGTAGTCAGTTACAAAGATATTTTGCATAATTAACATGATCTTTTTGGGCTTGAGGTTTTGATCTGTGCTCCATTTCTTTCTTTGACATGAACCATGTCAGAAGAGTCATGACTGAGGTGGGGACAGAGGCAAATACTGTGGAGTCTGAGTAATTTTAGAACCATTGACTTTTGAATGATGGAGTTTCCTGACATTACTTTCCCCTGATCCTATTAATGGTTACTTGGTCAAGCTGTCTGTTTCTATCAAGAGTAATCATATTGATTGTTACTGTGAAAGATTTCCACATGAATAGTACTTCATTCATTTTAATAATTAATGCCCTGCTCTCTCCTAACCCTTCCTTTTCAGACTAGATTTTGATTATTCATAGCCCTGTAAGAATATGGATGAATGCAATTGATAGGTGGCCCTAAATCTTCCCATTAGGTTTTTTAACTTTGATTTTGAATTCAAGTTTTGAATTTTTTTCTATATCTTGACAATTTATAAAATTGCCATCTTACTTGATGATTTCCCACTGTGTCTGTTTTAGAACTGTCCTGTCTAGTTTCAGAATAAATTAAATATTAAGTGGTCTAATAATAATCAACAAGATTGTAAGATAACAGGTACAATTCCACACAGTTCCCACCACCAGAGTTCTGTATCCGTATCCCATGCCCTCTGTTGGAAGCTTCCCTATTCTTTATCTCTCTGGGAGTATGGGCCAAAATTCTTTATGGGGTGCAGAAGGTGGAAGGCCTGGCTTCTGTAATTGCTTCTCTGCTGAACATGCACATTGCCAGGTGGGTCCAAAACCCCAGCCTGTTTCTATCTTTCCCTAGTGGGATAGGGCTCTGGAGAGATGAGGTTCCAGGACACACTGGTGAAGTTGTCCGCCTGGAGAAGTCAGGATGGCATCACAGTAGCAAGTAGCATTTGCAACAAGAGCAACAAAATGGGAAAAATGGCTTCCAGGAGCAGTGGATTCGTAGTGCAGGCACTGAGCCCCAACAACAACAGCAACAACAACAACAAAAAACCTTGGAGGCAAAGAAAAAAACAACATATACAGCAGAACAAATTGTTTAATAAACAGAAACCCAAAGGAGTGAATAGAGAAGATGAAATAAGGGGTCTTCGTGTGGGAAGAAGCCAGGAAATCTACTTTAGGTATGTTCTTTTTTTTTTAACATTTATTTATTCCCTTTTGTTGCCCTTGATGTTTTACTGTTGTTGTTATTGTTGTTGATGATGTCGTTGTTGGAAAAGACAGAAAGAAATGGAGAGAGGAGGGGAAGACAGAGGGGGAGAGAAAGACAGACACCTGCAGACCTGCTTCACCACCTGTGAAGCGACTCCCCTGCAGGTGGAGAGCCGGGGGCTCTAACAGGGATCCTTACACAGGTCCTTTCACTTAGCTCCAGGTGTGCTTAATGGGCTGCACTGCCGCCTGACTTCCTTCTTTAGGTATGGTCTAAGGGGCCCATGACCTTAGTTTTTTCTTTTTTGTTTTTGTTTATTTGCCTGAGCCTGATAGCTAACAGGCAAACTTTACATGCCCTAAAATAGACATCTTGAAAGGGAAGAAAAATCAGAAGACTTGTGATCCCAAATCTCTGTACTACAGCAAAATGAAAACCAATCTCCATTCTTTAACTGCCTTCCACTGACACTTCATTGTCCCTGGCTTGGAGCTGGGTGAGCTCAGTAGCCCAGAATCTGACAGAAATTCAATGATTTGGTCCAGTGGTGCTAATTTGCAAAGTGTCTTTGGACCACCCACTTACCTGCCTCAAGTCCCAATTTCTGTATTTCTAGTATAGAAGTTAAAGCGCTCAAACTATATACGGATATTTTGGTAAGAACTATTTTCTTGGGTTGTCTATAACTTATTTTTTGATAAATTTTTAATTTAAATTACCTGAGAAAGAATTTCCTGTGTGAACAAGACAGGACAATGAAGCTAGAGCACCATTCTGGCACAAGCAGGCACCCACCAGGTATCAAACCAGAAATCTAAGGTATGTGAGTCCTGTGCTCTGCCATTGGAGCTATCTCATGACCACCCCAACTATAAAAATTTTGATTAAAGAATATAAATACCACAATCATAGTATAAGCATACCAAGACTGTGCAACTCCAGAAAAGTATGCATGCAAAAAATTGAATAATCTAATGCAATCAGCAAACAGGCCAAGCAATCTAATATTACCAGCACCTAAAAGCCTCCTATATGCCCTTTATAAATCCCATCCTCTCAAAGGGTACATATTCAAGCTAAGTCAGGAACATGATTCTTGGAAGTGAAGCCAGACATAAAACATCAAAGAATGCTAAACAGTGTTTGTGATCTTTAGCAGTTAGATGTATCTAGCACCTCTACTGGTGTTTCCAAGACAGAACAGTTAAAAATACTCACAGGTAAAAGAAGCTCTGGTTTAACTGTAGGTTAAAGTACACATTGATAAAGTCTCTATGGAAACTGGAAATTCCTTTAAAAAATAAAAATAGAAATACCATATGATCTTGCAATAGCACACAGGCGTTTGTTTGTGTGAAGGACATGAAAACACTAATTCAAAAGGATGCATTCATTCCCATGTTCATAATAGCCAATGACTGGATAAAGAAACTGGAATATATACACATTGAAAAACTCAGCCATTGAAAAAGATGACATTATGCCTTTTGAGACAAAATGGATGGAACTCAAGGTGATTATGTTAAATAAAATAAAGTGCAAGACAACCAAAAAATGGCTTCACTTGTATATGAGATATAGATAACTAAAGAACAAAAACTTACAAAAATAGTAGCAGTAATGAAATTGATCTGAGCTGTTGTGAAAACTAATGAATAGGGAAATGGGAAGTTAGGGAATGAGTGGAGGGTCTCTGATGTAATGCCACTGGAATTTTGGTGGGATGTGTGGTGACTTAAATACATATATAGGTGTGAAAATATATCAACACTTTACTGTAGATTGGTGTTAAAAGAAAAAAAAAGTTAAATGACTCCAGGTTTTGCCAAATTATCCTGAGCCAATGGCTAGGAGGAGGACATATCCCCACCACTGTTAACTGTTATTTATATCTAAGGAATATGAGGGCCACCTCATGTGACTAGAACTTAATTCTTCTGCTGTTCCTCTTCTGTGGTGAGTCACCAGAAAATCTCTGCATGTTGGAGAACATCTGAGTGTTAAGTATAAACAGGTGGGTTTACTGCCTAGGCATTTTAAATTCCAGTGTCTCTCTGGGCCTGAGGACTCAAATGTTTTTTTTTTTTTTTTTGCCTCCAGGGTTATCACTGGGGAATTCACTGCTCCTGGAGGCTATTTTCCCCCCTTTTTGTTGCCCTTGTTGTTTTATTGTTGTGGTTGTTATTATTGTTTTTATTGATGTTGTTGTTGTTGGACAGGACAGAAATCAAGAGAGGACAGGAAGATGGGCAAGAGACCCTGCTTCACCACCTGTGAAGTGACCCCCCCCCCCCCCCGCAGATGGGGAGCTGGGGGCTCGAACTGGGATCCTTATGCTTCCTGCCATGTGAGCTTACCCTGCTGCGCTACTGCCCAACTCCCAAATGTTTTCTTTTTATTCCCGTTTTTCTCCCTTATATCTGTCACTCCTGCTACTGGAAATATAAATTAGTTCAACTACTTTGGAAAACTATTGACAGTATTAATTATTAAATTGAACATATATGTATACTTTTTAATTTCCTCACCCCTGGTTTAATTTGATAATCTACTTTTATTTGGCCTTCTCCCTCCCCCTCCCGCCCCTTTAAACTGGAGTAAGTTGCAATCGAAATTAGTGAATTTATTAACCTGTACATATAAGCGAAGTATTGTAGAAGAAAATAATTTTTTTGATTTGTGCTGAAAACAAGCTGTGCTTAGGAATAATATTGTTTCATAAAAAACATTCTCTATTGTTATTTGAACCAGATTCCAAGTAAGTCCACATAGTTGACTATTGATCCATCTCCAACTTTTTTGTTTGTTTGTTTATTGCCTCCAGGGTTGTTGCTGGGGCTTGGTGTCTGCCTTACAAATCCACTGCTCCTGGCAGCCATTCCCCCCCCCCCCATTTTATGTCATAGGAAAAATATAAATTGAGAGGGGAGGGAAAAACAGAGGAAGAGAGAAGACACCTATAGACCTGCTTTACTGCTAATGAAACATCCCCCCGCAGGTAGGGAATGGGGACTTGAACCTGGATCCTTGCATGTATCCTTGTGCATAGTATGTGCACTTAGCCAGGTGCACCACTGCCCAGCTACCCCTTTCAACATAACTTTTTTTTTAAATATTGATTTATTAATGAGAAAGATAGGAGGAGAGAGAGAAAGAGCCAGACATCACTCTGGTACATGTGCTGCCAGGGACTGAACTCAGGACCTCATGCTTGAGAGTCCAATGCTTTATCCACTGTGCCACCTCCCAGACCACCACTCAACATAATTTTTAAGTAACTTTTCTAACACTAACTTCTCTTAGAAATTTACTAGTTATGGAGACTGCAATTTTGTCCTGTAGAGCATTTGACCATCAGAATTTAGATGCTGGCATCCTCAGTATTATGGTTAATCTATCTGTTTTTTGTAAATGATAGTTGGAAACAGGTGTTCTTAGTTACAGGCTTGTAGTACAAGTGGCTGGTGATTAGCTTTTTCCATTGTAATTTTAGAGCTCACCATTAAGCATTTGCTTAACAGTCATCCATTTCTGAGCCCTCCATCTGGAATAAACACTTTGCCAGCTACACAACTAGATAAAGAGCCAGAGCACCCCACCTGTAAAAATGTCCTACTAGAAAGTCCTTATATGAAATAGAAAATCCACGTAAGTGACCTTATTTTGCCTTACCCACTTAAATTCCCATGCCTATGTATTAAATTCACCAATATAGCATGGGCCAGGAAGACAACTCAGTAGTAAAGCACAGGACTTGAAGGCCTGAGGCCTCAGAGGCCTGAGGTTCAATCCCAGGCACAGCACTACCATATACCAGAGCTATGTGATCCTCTGGTCTCTCCCCTCATACAACAGAAACAAACTGGGTCTGGGAGATAGAACAATGCTTATGCAAAAGACTTTTTGAAGGGAAGCTTTGAGGTCCTGGATTTAATCCTTGTCATTACCATAAAAGAGAATTGAGCACTCCTCTGGTAAAAAGAAAAATCTCTGCTCAGCAGGAATAAGCTAGGACTTGTATGTCTGAGGGCCTGAGTTCGAATTACAACACTGCATATGCCAGATGATATTATAATTCTCTCATTCAGTAATGAGTCCATATACATATATTTTATTGTACTTATTATTTTATTTTTATCTTTTTTTTTTTTTTTTTTACCAAGTTTCAAACCTGTGAGACTTTTCTCTTTTCCTCCAGCTAGAAGGTGAAAGAAATAAGAAATGGAGAAACAGAAAGGAGAGACACCACAAGTGCCTCACCACTTGTTAAACTTCCCTTTGGCGTAGAGCCATTTGAAGGGTTGGGAGAGGGGGAGCTCAAACTAAAATGAAACTTTGCACATGGTAAACTGTGAGCTATCTCCCAGCCTTCCCTAATTAATTAATTTCTTTTTTTTTTAATGAGTGAAGTCCAGCGAAATATAATAGTTCATCTGGATATTACATTGGAACCCCCAACTCATAGAAGAAAACTATGGTGCTATGACATATTTCCCTCTAGTCTTCTGTGTATCTGAAAAAGCCCGAAGCAATGAAATCACAAAGATGCCAAACAAAAAAAGATACTAAGTTTTTGAATCCCCAAGATAACGCTTTTTAAAGGCCTCAGTAAAAGCAACTCGTTACAATACACACAAAATGGGGTCTGTTAGAAAACAAAACAGTAACAGGTTAGAGGAAGTGATTCCAAGCAAGAACCACTACCCGCCTACCCACCCCCCCCACCACACACACACAAGCCCCTTGCGGCCCCCAGCTGGACCAGAAAGGGGACACGTGAGCAGCGAGGCCGGCTGCGCACGTGCGGCTCTGACTCCGCATGCGCAGCCCTCGTGCCTCCAGCCTTTAAATAGGGGCTGGGCGCCACGTGCGTGCACACCTGAGGCAGCGCGTGGACCATGGTCGGTGCCTTCCTTCCTCTGTGAGTAAGAAGCTTCGCTTTTCTGAAATTCCTTGGTGTGTCTTTGCGATGGTGTGAATGTCACCGCCATGGCGTAGGTTGGGGACCATGTCTATGAGGGCACCTGGTGACCCAGGTGAGGCCGAGCTGACCTGAGAGCCGCTCAGGCCGCCCCGCGAACTGTGCGCCGGCGCCATTGCAGTCCTCTCGCGTGAAGGCTTTTCCTGAGAAAGACAGACAGACAACACCCATCTCAGCACTGGCTGGCCACTTAGGGAGTGTCCCCTGTGCCTGGTGCTTTCCACGCAGTGACCAGGGGCTCGAACCCGGGTCCTCAAGGATGACCAAGTGCCCTCTGCCCAGTAAGCTATTTCTGAGACAGGATGCTTCAGAAACCTGGGATTTCTTGGGTACTTATCGCCTGGCCATGACCCGCTAGTGGTTCTCTGTTGGCATCTCTTCCTATCTATGACTCCGGACTTAACACGGGGTGGGCCCTAGAGTGGGGAGGGCCCCGAGGGGTCTCACCCCGGAGTTGTTGTGTGAGGACCCCGCTGGCAACAAGGTCGCTTCCGCAAAGTGTTGGAAACATTTGGGGGACCCCGCCCCCCAAGGTTGCTCACTCTGGTGTCCTGTATTCCATGCGGGAGAGACGCCAACTCACGGTTGTCCTTAGCGTGTCGTTGAGTTTGATCAGCTGCAGCCAATCCGCTTTATATCCCAAAGTGGTCCCCCCCACCCCACTGCAGAGCGCTACTCGGCTCAGACTTTCAGTGGTGCAGGGATTGAACCTGGGATTTCAAAGCCTCAGGCATGAAAATACTTTGTGTGTCAGTTATGCTCTCTCCCCCCGTTAAATAAAAATTCAGAAATCCTCCCCAATATTTACTATATTTACCAATCTTTTTTAAAATAGTGTTGTCACCTATATTTGGGGGAGGGCATTTTTATGAACCTGATGTATTTAAACATGTTTTAAATTATCTCATTATTTTTCTATGTAAGTCATACCACATTTGGTCAGTGTTTGGTGTGAACAACGCAATCCACAGTCTGTAGAAACCCCCATGTAATTCTTTTGTCTAGTGAAGCTCCCACTCCGCACACTTTGCACATGGAGTAGTTTCAATTTAAGATGGGTTTACCAGGATGTAACCCCTTCCGAAGTTGAGAAAGAACTGCGTGAAATTAAAGGTAGCTACTACTGCATTCTCAACCAAACTTAGTTTTGCATTCGCCCCCTCCCTGCCTGTGGCTATTTCATGGAGCCTCACTAATACAGTAGGTTGACAAATAAGTTCTAAAAACTGTAAAGATCTAGTAACTTAATGTATATTACACTGTAAAAGCCGGAAGTTTGAGTACTTGTTATAATGAAAGAAGTATCTTAGGAAACAAAGAATAATTTTCATCTTCTCTGTAGTAGTCAGTTATTATGAGGGAAGACAATGAAAATACATGAGGAATTATAAACAACCGCTTTCACATTGTAGATTCTGGTGCTGTAGATATCCAAATTTCATATGCAACAGAAAACAGATTACAGAATTTTCATATCACATTAGCTGAATTAGAAAAACAACTATTTAGACAAATAAACATTTGATGGAAACTGACTAAACATAACACACAAGGCTATTTTCCCCCTTCCCTCACCACTGCTTAAAGTATAGTGAGAATAACAGAAGTATAAGGTCTTCTGGAATCATTAAAAACTACAAGTTGGGGGAGGTGGGCAGTAGGGCAGCAGGTTAAGTGCAGTTGGTGCAAATCTCAAGGACCGGCATAAGGCTCCACCTCTCCACCTTAAAGGGAGTTGCTTCACAGGCAGTGAAGCAGGTTTACAAGTGTTTATCTTTCTCTCCCCCTCTGTCTTCCCCTCCTCTCTTCATTTCTCTGTCCTATCCAACAACAGTGACACCAATAACAACAATTACTACAACAATAAAACAAGGGCAAAAAAAGGGGAATAAATAAATAAATACATTAAAAAACCTACAAGTTGGGTTGATAAGCAGACATTTCCAGCAAAGTTTAATTCTGGTGTCGCTTCTGGTCTTTGGATCGAAAATGGTAGGATGCATTAAAGAGAGTCCTTTTGTGTTGCACAAATGTTAGTGGCTTAAAGCAAAACATATTTATCCTAACAATTCTGGAGGTCAAAGGTGCAAAATGGTTTCTTGGCTGACATCAAGGGGTTGATAGGACTGCATTCCTTCTAGAAGTTCTAAAGGAGAATAGTTTCCTTATATTTTCCACCTTCTAAATTGCCACCCCCATACCTGTAGGCTCATAGGCCCTCCACAGCCCACTCCCTTAGCCCCTAATATTCAGTCTGTGTATTTCAACCAAATCTGTGGATTTCTCCCACCTGGTTTCCTCTAGAAGGATTCTTGTAATACTTTAACCCCACATAAGTAGTCCCAGTTGTTTTTTAGATCTGTTGATTAGTAACATTGATTTAATTCTTCTTTGCCTTGCAGCCTAGCATATGCACAGGGTGTGGGGGTTAGATTATAGACATCCTGGTGGGATTATTTTTTCTTAACAAACGTACCTGCTAATGTTTTTTAATCTAAAATGTTGACCAGTTTGGGTAGAAGAACATTCTGTTTATCCTTAGAGTATATAATGTATATTTCTTTTCAAAGACAGGCTTAGGTTTTTATTATTTTACTTTGCTGCTCTGGGCTGACCTTTTCAGATAGGCAGAGAGACCACAGCGCCAAAGATTCCCCCTACTGGCATGTGGGTTAGAGGCTTGAACCTGGCTTATGCCCTTGGAAATGCAAGTGCCTTCCTAAGTAAGATCTCTCACTGCTCCCAAGTTTTTTTTTTTTCTTATTTATTTATTGAAAGCAAGGTTGGCCAAGGAATCATTCAAGGTATATGCACTGCTTAGGATTGAGCTAGGGATCTTTATTTTTTATTTTATTATTGAATATAGACTGAAATCTAAAAAGAAGAGTGTTTGAGAGAGAGTGAGAGACACCTAGAAAATTATTTCACCATTCATGAAGATAGAGACCAGGGACTTGAACCTGGTTCCATGTGCATGGTAACATGTACTCAACCAGGTGTGTTACTGCATGGCCCCTTGAACTTGGGATGTTGAGCTTGTAAGTCCTGTGTTCTTCCTCTGGGCCACCTCCCTGGCCTCTCAATGTCAAATACTTGTCTGTCTCTGTCTCCCTGTCTCTCTCTCTCTCTATATATATATATACATATATATATATATATATATATATAGAGAGAGAGAGAGAGAGAGAGAGAGCTATATGGTATTTGGGTGCATTATCCACATAAATTCAGTGTGCATGCAGGTGTATGCACATAAACATATTCTTATTCACATCATCACTGGAAAAAAAACTGTGTGAAATTGCACCTCCTATTTATAATGGGAAAACATCCCTCTTAATAGGCTGCAATGAAACCTGGCCTGATATAAAGAACATCAAACTAGAAAATCAGAAAACCTATGCTCTTGACCCCAAGCTGCCCTTTTGTAAACTTTAATGTAAAACATTATTAGTAGTAGTGTTTAAAAGAGCTGTGTAGAGCATCATGGGCATTTATCTATCTCAAAGGTATTTACCATCATTAAAATTCCATTAAGGAGCCTCACGACCAACTAATGGTTGACTCCAGAGTGAGGGATGGAAGGAGGGTAATCCTAGTATAAAATTAACAGAAAAGGAAATAACTTTATATCCTAGGGCCAGAATAGGAGGCTCAGCTTAGTTAGCTGAATAAAAACCAAGCTCCCAGACTGATTTGTAATAGTGTGTAGTATTTGCAACTATGCACAATAATCTTATAAAGCATCATCTGTGCACATTGTGATGACTACCAAAGTCTAGTTCCATCTTTATCTGTGCAATTGAACCCTGTTACTCAATTTGTCCATGCTGCTCCCTTTTGGTAAACGATGCTTTGTGCTTCTAGTCCTAAGTTTATTTTTGCAAAAATCTTTACATCTCAATGTCATCACTGAGTACTGGGATACCAATTACTATTTAATGCTACAAGCATGTGTTACTTCGTATATATTCAATATATCACATATATTTAATAAGGTATCCCCCAACTTAGGCTCTTGACTGAAGTAATAGGATAAAATATTTAGCAGCAGTACCCTAAACAGTAGCATAGTGCAGAAAGAAAGGCTTGCCATTTAAAAATTCTCAGCTTTGGGTTAGTCCATTTTATTCTGTAATAATACTGCCTCAGTATTCAGTGAAAATAGACATTGGAACTGATCATTAGTGTTTGGATATATATTCCCCCAGTTCTGTTTCAATTATCCATTTTGTTCTTTTCTGCAATAATGGGCAGCAAGTATAAGTTGGCAATCACCATTACATAATTCTTTCTGATCAAGCTGTGAAAAATAAAACTTAGAACTAAAAATTCAAGTTCTTTAAATTGACTGAGTTGGGGGAATTTTCTCTCTGGATTTGGGCCACAATTGCATTGAAGTAATTGATCATCTTAATAGTATACTTTTAATTTTTAACCACAAAGTTGTATTACTTATAAACACACACTAGGAAATGATATGTGAAAGTTAGAAATAATGAAACCAGAAACAGTATGTTAACAGAAATGCTGATGAAGCTGTGAGTTGCACTTCTAAATCTTGGCTTAAATCTCAGAACAACAATTGGCAGCACTGCCCTTCTGTATGAAGTGGTTCCCCTCAATGACAGTGTGCTGCCTAGAACCCAGCCTGCAGAGGAGATAGGTGTGTGCCTGTGGGAATGCAGGCACATATGCTTCTCAGCAAACAGACGACAGGTCAGGCTAATGAGAAGTGTTCGCCTGTGGAATTCTTCACGCTTTAATAGGTTTGTCATACTGACATGCAGGACTGCCTGAGTCATCATTTGCAGCAAAGGCGAGTTCATGCAGTGGGCGGCACTTTTGCATTTTAACACTGAATGAAGGTTCCCCACTTGGTATCCACCCCTGCCTCCTATCCTTTAGCACATAAATTTCCTGGGCTCAATTTGGTCAGTATTTTTGAATGCAGGACTCAGGAAAACTAACTTCTAGCTGGGTAAACCTAAGCCAGTTCATCTCACTGGGATTTTGCTTTCTGATTTGTCAAATGGAGATTATTGTGCTGATAAAACCTAGCAATTTCATGCAGATAAAGAGATAGAACAGCTGTTTTGGGTGAATGCAAGGTATTTATATCATTGTAGCAAATGACCCATTTTTGTGCTAATTTAGGGTAATCTGTTTGATATCTAAATTTCTATATTGTAAGGTAATTATTCCAGGTTATGTATAGATGTTATGGTTGTTCCCTGTTTTGTCGTGTGTGTGAGTGTGAGTGTGTGTGTGTGAGTGTGTGTGTGTGAGTGTGTGTGTGTGTGTGTGTGTGTGTGTGTGTGTACAATTTCACTGCTCCTGGGAAGATTATTTTTCATTCAGATAGAGAATGAGAGAAATCATAACATAGAAGCTTTCCCCAGTGCTGTGGCATTCTCATGTGATGCCAGGGCTTGAAACTGGGTCCTCATTATGGCAGAACACTCACCCAAGTAGGTGAATTCTGACCTTTTCTTTATTCTTTAAAGCACATGTCTTTATCTTCAATCTGTAACCTTTATTTCCTCCTCCCTTTTCCTTCCTTCCTTTTCTCCCTCCCTCCCTCCCTTCCTTTTTAAACATTTTTTTCTTCCTCTTTTTGTTTTTTTTGTCTGACCACTTCTATCAGGTTTATGGTGATGCTGGGGCTTGAACCTCAAACCTTTGACAACCTATGCAAGAAAGACATTTTATATAGCCAGTACTCTCCCCCTCTCATAATTTTTATGCATTTATTTCTTATACCTGTAAGCTGTAGTCAGGATGTCTCTCCACTGTATTTGAGATCAGGGTATCCCTGTTTCCTCTCACCTTCACTTTACCTGTTCCACCAAACTCCCTCCAAGGGGATCTCTTCCCACTTACTCCCCTGATACATTATGGCCCAGATGTCTTCCTCTTCCTTGATTTTCTTTCTTGTATTTTTAAATATTTAATTATTTATGAGAGAGAGATCGGAAGAGAGAGAAAGAACCAGATATCACTCTGGCACATGTGCTGCTGGGGATCGAACTTGGGACCTCATGCTTGAATCCAAAGCTTTATCACTGCACCACCTCCCAGAGCACCCTCTTCCTTGATTTTCTTCCTACCCTGAAGCATAGCTAGAAATACTTTTCCATGAAAGGATATGCAGAAAGTGGTGTACATGAGCTCTTTTTCTGATAATGAATTCTATCAATTAGAACTCACACTTGCCTATATAGTTCAGTGGTTGAAATTCAGCCTTCGTTTTGTTACTCAGGGTCTTGATCTCCTAGCCTGGTTCAAAGAGGAAGCAAGAGACTGTCAAATGACTAAGACCGTATAATAGGAAAGAGAGGGCCGTGCCTCAAAAGAAACCTTCATAAGCAACAGAAAACCAAGGGTCTTATCTGTTAGGAGTTGGCAGTCGAGATGTAGTGGACAGTGTCACAGCATGTAGAGGACTGGGCACAGTGGATCGTTCATACGGTGTCATCATTGCTTCTGCATGTGTCCCATGTTCAGAAAATGGGTCCCCACTCCCATCCAGAGGCAGAGATTTTCACTGTGGTCATGAGCCCAGGGTCGCTTTGAACCAGGTGGGTCTCCATTGAGCAAACACATCTGGTTTGGATCAGCCCTGGGGTTGCAGTCTTTGTTGAGCACTGGTTTATCAAACTGACACTGGAATTATGATGTAATTGAAAAACAACCCCTGGTGAAATACAGTTTTCTTTCCTTGCTTCTTTTCTACTGGCCTGTCTCTGGGATTAATATAAGGAACTTTAATTGAGCTGGGTCCCCTGGTAACAGTTTTCAAAATATTTCCCCATAAAGCTCTTAAGATTAAGGTAGTTCACCCAATAGAACACACATATACATTGCCACACATATAGATAGCTGTGTGTGAAGTTGGGGAGCTTTGTAAGCCCTGGAGTGGTGCTGTAATGCGTCTTGTCTGTGTCATTCTTTCTCCTCTCCACACCCTCCCTCCCCCATCTTCTATCTAGAGGAAAGAAAAAAAAAGTGGCTGCCAGGGGTGATGGAGTTGTATAGGCACTGAGCCTAGTGATAACCCTTGTAGAAAAAAACAGTTAGCTGGCTGCTGATCCAATTCTACTGTGTGTGTGTGTGTGTGTGTGTGTGTGTGTGTGTGTGTGTGTGTGTGTGTGTGTGTGTGTGTATGTGTGTGCGCGTGCGTGCGTGCGTGCGTGTGCAAGTGCTTACGCATGTTTTTTAATTTTATATTTACCTTAAAATTATCACAAGGACTTATCTGGTATCTAGAGTCCATGCCACTTTTCTGTTGATATCTACTGATCTCTAACTAAATTGAACACTTTCACACTAAACCTTATTCTTCTGCTCAGACCTTAAAAATTGTTGTCCAGGGAGTTGGGCTGTAGCGCAGCGGGTTAAGCGCAGGTGGCGCAAAGCGCAAGGACCGGCATAAGGATCCCGGTTGGAACCCCGGCTCCCCACCTGCAGGGGAGTCGCTTCACAGGCGGTGAAGCAGGTCTGCAGGTGTCTATCTTTCTCTCCTCCTCTCTGTCTTCCCCATCTCTCTCCATTTCTCTCTGTCCTATCCAACAACGACAACAACAATAATACTACAACAATAAAGCAACAAGGGCAACAAAAGGGGATAAATAAATAAAATAAGTATAAAAAAATTAAAAAAAATTGTTGTCCAGGGGGCCAGATGGTAGTGCATCCCATTGAGCACACAAGGATACAATATTCAAGGAGCCAGGTTCAACATCTTGCTCCTCACTTCTTCTCTAGCTCTTCCTCCTCTCTGTTTCTCTGTCCTATCAAATAAGAGAAAAACAAAAGAAAAAATAGCTGCTGGGATCAGTGTATTTTCCATGCAGGCACTGAGCCCCAGCAATACCCTAATGGAAAAAATAGTTAATACTAAATAAAAATATTGTCTAGTTTTTTTTGTAGTAGTTTACGTTCTTTTTCTCTTCTCCCTTTCTAAGGTGATTAAAAGGCCAAAACTTTTCCCACTAGTTTTCTGTCTCATTTATTTCCTCTCACGTTTTTGTTTTTATTTAGAGCTACATTTTAGGAAGTTAATATCTCTTTTAATCTATTATATAAAATGATTATATTTTTTAGTATAAGTTACTCTTCATACTTGTCTTTTATTACTTTTTTGTATTATGCACATCTAAAATTGAGAGACTATTTTCTTCTAATATTGTAAAAGTCTTTATTATGTTTAAATTGAATATATTTTTAATGAAAGATACAGATATATATGTAGAGAGACAGATGCCAGAACACTGATCAGCTCTGGCTTAGGGTAGTTCTGAGGACTGAACTTGAGACTGCAAAGCCTCAGATAGGAAAGTCTTTTGCACAACCATATACTGTCTCTCTAGCCATTTATCTTTTAAGAGGTTATTTATTATAGTGAGAGCAAACCAAAGCAGCGTTTTGGCATATGTGGTGCATGATAGGGTGACTGCACCATTTGATAGGGTATTGATAGGTACTGACAGGTAGGGTGGTGCAAGAAAGAGACAATGAGGCTACTGATAAAAAAAATTCTACATTTCAGAGGGAAAAGAGTGAGAGGTAAGAGACAAAGCCTTGGCCCTGAAGCTAGTGTACTTTGGCCTTTTTATGGGTGGATACCAAATGGGAGAAAGGCAGGTGGTGGATACAGGTGTCTTACTGATAACAAGACCTTGGTTCTTTCTGTCAGCACAGCCTTGGGTGATTGTCACATTCGTCATGCCTGCTATCTGCAGAATAAGGGTGGGAGGTGGGAGTGGGATTCATGCGGACAGCCTTGAAAAATTTGCTGAATGTGGCTATCTGTTATTTGCCTTTTCCCTTGAGAAGTCCATTTCCCTGACAGGACTATGAGTGACAGAACATGCACAAGTGAGCTTTCCAGATTACATCTTGCTCATCAACCTTATTAGTGACAACGATAGAACTCAGGATCTCATGCGTGCAAGTCCTATGCTCTGTGACTTAAATAAGTCTCTCCAGTCACTTATTAAAGTTTTGATCTGTCTTCCTGGGTCACTTGATTTTTTTCCATTATCAGTTTTATTTTTCACAATGCTTACAGGTCTGTGGATCTATTCTTGATTGTTATTCTGGAATGAAGACTACACTATTTCAGGGACAGTATAGTTTTCCTCTGCTAATGAATGCTAAGTAGGCCCTTTTCTTACAAGCATGCCTGCTTTGGGTGAGTGGGGGGAGCTAGCAACCTGGAAAGGGGGTGCCCACTGGAGTGTGTGCTTTAAGTGGAGAAGACAGAGTGTCCGTTCGTTCCTGGCTGTGACTCCTCCCAAATGCCGGGACATGGAAGACGGTTCTAGAATCGCCCACATCACACCCTCAGTCTGTTATTGCACCTTCAGCCTATACCTGACTCAAATTTAACAGTTAACAGACACTGAGCTCAGCATGAAGCCTATTACTTTGTCAAAATAGCCATGGGAGCTATTTTACCATTCTAGGCTGACTTTTTAAGAGAGAGGGAGGGGGGCAGGCAGACAGACAGACAGACAGAACCCCAGTGAGTTCTGTTGCTTTCCTGGTAGTACTATTATTACTCCCCATTTTACAGATGCAGAGATGAAGGCACAGATTGTTAAGGCTGCTCAAGTCCACATGTGGTAAGAAACAGAACTGGGGCAAGCAAGATAGCTCAGGTGGATAGTGTGTGTTTTGTCATGCTCACAGCCCAGGTTCAAGCATGGCCCCCACCACACTGGAGGGAGCTTTGGTGCTCTGGGATCTTTCCCTCTCTCCCTCTTCTCTCTGAAAAATTTCAGCTCAGAGTGGCAAAGCCCCAGGGATGACAACAACCAGACTTGAGTTTTTTCCAGTTTATCTCTGGAATCTGTGCCCTTGACACTTAGTCAGTCTAAACCTCTTTCAGAGAATTTATCAAAGGGACCTCTAGACTTATGGACTGAGATGCAGTGACTGTGTGCCTCTGTGTAATTACCTGTGAATCTCCGTTTTCTTACATCTTACGACTTATCCATGACTCTGTCAACCTGAAGCTGAGATACTTTTTATTTTTTCACGTGGCAATGAGGAGTGAGCCAAGGGCCTTACTTATCCATAATACTGCTAAAAATCCTCCCTGACCCAATTTTTAATTCTGTAATCTTAGAGAGGAACAGTGCATGAGAGAGGGGGGAGAGATGCTAAAAACACTATCACGCCATCCCTGGAGTTCCTTTGGTGCTGCTCATGGTGTTCCTGTGTGATCCTTGGGACCAGACTGAGGACCTCACACATTGTAACATATGCTTTCTACTCACTGAGAATACTCAGCCTGCCCCCTTACAGCTAAGGTGTGTGTTTTTACCAGAGCACTGTTCAGCTCTGGCTTGTGGTGTGGGGAATTTAACCTAGAACTTTGGAGCCTCAGGCATGAGAGTCTGTTTGCATAACCATTATGCTGTCTACCTTGTGTGCGTGCGTGCATGTGTGCATGTGTGCGTGAGTATGTGTTTGTTTTAAGGGTTAATAAAGTTGTGCCTCTCACTTGTCTACTGTAGTCTTCCTGATGCCACCATGCCCCATTTTAGCATACACTCCTCCATAGTTCTTCTCTGAGGTGACTCTTCCTCCACTAACTCTGGTGGATTTTTTTCTCTTTTTTATACTGTGATATTATGGCAGAAGGCCTTTCCTACTGTGTTCAGTTATCCCAATTTTATGAAACCCAAATTAAATGCACATTGGCCCTTAATACCTGTGCCATCAATCATCTTTCTAAATTAGTAATTAACATGTCCGTTAGTATTCTGGGTTTCACTGCGCTGGGTTGACTTTTTTTGATAGAACTAGAGAGCGGTAAAGACACCATATGACCTGAGCTTCCCCAAATGCTACAACACTCCTATGTGGTACTGGGAACATAAACAGTAGTTAAGAAACAGATCTCACGTCAGAGGAGAAAAGAAGGAAATGATCAAATATTCTAAAACAGCAAAGTGAGAGGAACATATTAAGGAGTCAAAAGCATGGTACCACATATCCCATGAGATATCTGTCTGGTCCTAAACTGGTAGTTAACTTTACCTTTCTTTTTTTTGTTTGTTTGTTTGTTTTTTTGATTTTGCCTCCAGGGATATCTCTGGGGTTCAGTGCCTGCACTACTAACCCCCTACTCCTGGAGGCTATTTTTTCCCCTCATTTTGTTGCCCTGGTTGTTGCCGTGGTTGTTATTGCTGTTGTTGGATAGGACAGAGAGAAATAGAGGAGGAGAGAAAAGACGGGGGAGAGAAAGACACCTGCAGACCTGTTTTACCATTTGTGAAGCTAAGCCCCTGCAGGTGGGGAGCCGGGGCCTTGAACCCAGATCCTTACACCAGTCCTTGCGCTTCACGCCTTGTGCACTTAACCCACTATGCTACCACCTGGCCCCTTTCCATTATTTTTAATATATCTAGATTTAAATGTCTTTTGACAGATAGAAATGCCTATGTAGGAGAGCACGCTTGAAGACACTTCCCCCCCACCCCAAAACGGTCTTTTTGTGAAAACGTATTGTTTTCACTAGTTCCTTCCACAATTTCTGAATGCTAGTTACGCATTTAAACACTGTTCTCTAAGACAAGAGAAATACTGTACATTTTAAAGTTCTCATAGTTTTGTGGGAAAGCTTATTTCTTGGTTTATTTCTCTGGGCTTAGAAACAGAGCCTACTAAGATAATAGTTAAAAGTTTAAAAATTTAAAACTATCCTAGTGGGAACCAAAAAAAAAATCAGTGAAGTTACCTCTTAGACATTTCAAGTCACTGAATATTATTTTTCCCTTTGAGAGTAGAGTCAGTGGAATTTTAGCCAGAAACTTTACTGAAAGTCAAAGCTACCTCTTTGCTTTTATCATTGCCAGTCTTGTTCTGCTTTTTTTTTTTTTTTTGGTATTTGCCATGCATTGTTAACGTGATTGTCATGTAATTAAATCACTGCTCATCACAAGAGCCTGTTTTTATGCTGAGATAAGCATCAGAAGTCTGCTGTAGGGCCCCAGATCAATAAAGATGTTCCCAGTAGGATTACAAAGAGGCTGGGGTTGAGCAGGGCTCTAGAATTAATTAGGAATGATTTCTCTTTTTCTTTCTACTTTCAATATATTTTTTAATTGTCTTTCCATTTTCAATAGGTTCTAAAAAAAAAAAAAAGTACACTGATGCTCACATACTTCTGTCTAGATATCTGTAACCACTGAGCTCTTAATCGTTTCCACTTTTCAATCTGATCCCCAAACTGCAACTGAGTTTAATCCTGGGGAATCTCAGCATTTCACTTTCTTCAGGAATTTTTATCCAGTTTCAGAAACTATTTTGAGATGTAAAGCAGCTGTGTTGAACTACAGGTGTGTGTTCTTGTTTTAGTTGACTTGCTCTTGGAAAAAAAATGATACTCAGTTTTTCTCTAGAAGTACTAGTGAATTCTGAAATGAACCAAAATCTAGATCTAGTGTGAATTTAAAAAATAAGAGGAAAGCTAGCCTGGCCTCTAGTCATGTTGCATGGATGGTATCCCCTGGGAATGATGTGTGAAGGAAGTAGGAACAGGAATACCTGGTGCCCAGACTGCAAACATTGTGTGGAAAACGTGTGTCCTAGTGCAGATGGGAAGTAAATGATAGCAGCTCCTGTATTCCTGATTTCAAGTATTGTCAGAGAAGAAACAGAAACTAGGGAGGCAGAGAAGCAGAAGGCATAATTGTGGGAGAGCCACGAAGTAATGGAGTATTTCCAGCAGTTAAGAAATATAGCTCACATCAGAGGAGAGGAGAAGGAAATGATCAAATATTCCAAAGCAGGAAGGAGAGAGGGTTCTATTAATGGTGGCCCTACCTGACCTCTGGGTGAGATTCCATTATCAGGTGTTCAGGTCACAGCTGGGCCTTGACAAAATAAGAGAGCATTAGGGTGGTGACTTTGATGCTTCTTCCATCCTCTGGTCTTCAATAATTGAATCTTGCATTCATCTTTCAATCAACACACACTTACTGGTGATTACTCTTAGGATTTGATGGCACTTGATGGGAGCTAAAGCACCTCCTACCCATTTCCATCTGAGTTCAGAAGCAACTAAGATGCAGAGACAAGAGTCAGACAAATGGAGATGAGTGGCTGGGCCAGCCAGGGATATAGCTCAGTGATAGAACTTATACTTTGTTTCATATAAGACCCTGGATTTCATCCCTGAAGCTCTCTGCAATGAACATCTGACAAAGTGATCTAATCTAACAGATAACTTGCTGTTGGGCTATGAGGGCAGTTTGACTGCTCCTACCGATCCCCCAGAATTAAATAGACTTATCAAACCAGACACAGAATGTGGGACACTTCTGGTCACTTCACCAGGGTTTAGCTTGATCCTATAGGACTTGGAGCAAGAAGGAGCAGAACAAAACGCCCAGCCTCTGCAGACAGGCAGGTTCCAAAGAGAAAGAGGGAAGGTGTGTGTGGCCTCCTACCTTCTCCCTCAGGAGTTGTGCTGATGTAGCCCTGGGGACTTGAGGAGTTAGCTCTAAAGTTCTTTTCATGGTAGCCTCTTGAGCAGTGGCATTGGGCAAAGAGCCCTACCACTTAGGAGCACCTCTGTGGACTAGGAGAGAAACACCCAGAGGCCCCTCCCAGACTGGACACAGCCCAAGGAGTTTACAGTATGGAAAACAGAACCATAGGCAAGGGTAGGGGAGATAGTAAACCATTCTTTACCCCTGGGAGTTCTTCAAAGCCAGATAAATAATAATGCAAGCATGAAGTAGGTTAGTTAGAAAAGTAAAATTTATTAACAGCTTATCTGTCTCCCATATACGTGGGAGACCCCCACGGATACTGAGAAAGCTCACTCATGGTATGTTAAGCACCTGATGAAAATGCCTTCAAGCAGGGGATTTGGGAAAGCAGAGGCCATGTGTGTGGGGAAGGGCAGTTAAGGTAGTGAAAGGAAAGGGTCCATATGAGGCAGCTCCAGGCTAGGACTGCTCCTATTTGTGTTGAATTAGGTCAGGCTGCTCTTGGAAGCCCACGGTGCTCCGCCCTGCCCACTGCCCAACTTCTCCCTAGCAGCCCCATCCTTCCATGCAGAGCTGCCCGTGTTGGCCATTTGGAGATGTTTACATCCAGGTGGCAGATCCTTTGCTAGAGGGAATTCAGGTTTTCTGAAAAGTTCCCAGGAAATGCAGGATTTTATTATTTGTTCCTTGACATCTTGGAGTCATCCTTTGGCGTGCTCATTTTTCTCTGAATTTTATATTTTCCATAAAAACAAAACTTCTTTGCCTTCAGAATAAGAGACTCCAAGTGACCTTCGAGTTGTTTCCTCTCTAGCTCCATTAAACCTCCAAGCTGTGCACCAGGGTTTCTAAAGGACATGGGCCTTCAATCTGCCAACCTATCAATTTAGTAGATGGAAAAAATCAGTTAGACTGTCCTTCTCACGTGCTGGAGATTGGATTTGTAACCAGCCTTCAGTGTAGACCACACTGTTCACTTCAAGAAACCCATTCTTGCAGAGTTCAGAGCAGCTCTTCATGTCCCCCTCCATCTCCACCCCCAGTTCTAGACCTTTCCAGTGCTCGCTTTTGCACCTTCAGGTGGAATTTCTTCTCTTTCTGCAAGCTCCCTCTCTCTCCAGAGACCTAAGATAGAATGTCTTAGGCAAGTCACTCAAGCCCACAAGTCCCTCTGAGTGATTTGGGAGGTGACTTTCAATGTAGTGAGGTCTGGCTGTCACTATTGTCCAAAAGAAAATGACAAAAAGACCTGAGCCTGTATCCTTGGCATCTTCCAGCCTCTTAGCTGACACTTTGCACAGGCAGTCGGTTTGTTGCTTCTTGTTTGTTTATAGTGGACTGTGGATTTTCAATTCAATGAACTGAATCTCCCCTCCCAAGTTCTTTCTTCTGCCTGTGGAGTGCTCCTTTCTATTCAGCACAGGCAAGTGATGCAGCCAGGGGGTAGGGTCTTTCCAAGGTTTCCTGTGCAGACATGAAGAGAGCTGTTATACTTTTCTCTCCCTTTGCTGCTGAAAGCTATCTTGTCTGCCAAGTGGAAGAAATCAGTCTTCAGAATAAAGACCTGTAGAGATGACACCTGTGAGCTGTGAGTTGTAGGTTTGGCCAGTCATTTCCCAGTATTCCAGGTCACTGAGTAATTTCCTTTCTGCATAGTTTACATTTTGTTGTGATTCTTTTAGTAGTATATGAATCTCCACTAATGGCTTTGATAATGCAGCAGTGTTTTCTTCTGCTATCTGTAGGTTTTAATTATATATCAAACTGAATGTTAGGACTGTAGACATAGGTCACTTGGGTAGGGTCCCTTTATTGCCATGCCAGTGACCCAGGATCAAGCCTCAGCACCATGTGGGAAGTACTGTGATGTCTCTCCTTTGTGTGTGTGTCTCAGAGCAGTGAGGTCTCATTTGTATAAGACCAAGTTACTTTCTCTCTCTCTCTCTCTCTGCCATAAACATTAACCCATGCTTTCTGCATACTCCTCCTCCTCCCATTATTTCCAAATAAAAAGACAGAAGGGCATATTATACATACAGATGGACTGAGATTTTTTTTCATATTGTATATATCCCTGAACTGCAAAAATAAAGAACAAACTGATAAAGTAAAAAATATACCTTAGTTTGTTTCCTACTACTTACAATGCTTTTTTTTTTTAATCTCCTTTAAGTTGTGGAAAAAAATATTGTTACAATTAGTTTTTTTTTTCTCTCGCCCCCTTGAAAGCAGCCAATTCCCTAATTGTATTTTGTGGATAATCCTTAATTTTATCTGTTTGTCTACCCATCATATATCTATGACTCTTTCTGGACTCTTACTCTATTCTAGTTATCAATCACTTTTATATTTGTAAGAAATAGTAAAGCATATGACCTCTATATAGGTCTTTTGTCTTCCTGCTCAATCACCAGTTCTAATTCTGCCGCCTTCTTATTGAACAAAATCAGTCACTTTTCTTTATTTTTTAATTTTTAATTTTTTATTTATCAAAAGGAAACACGACTAAACCATAGGATAAGAGCAGTACAACTCCACACAATTCCCACCACCAGAACTCTGTATCCCATCCCCTCCCCTGATAGCTTTCTTATTCTTTAACCCTCTGGGAGTATGGACCCAAGGTGATTGTGGAATGCAGAAGGTTGAAGGTCTGGCTTCTGTAATTGCTTCCCTGCTGAACGTAGGCGTTGATAGTTCGATCCATACTCCTAGCCTGTCTCTCTTTCCCAAATGGGGAAGCGGTCCTCCAGGACGTGTTGTAGGGGTTGTCTGTCCAGGGAAGTCTGGTTGGCATCATGCTAGCCTCTGGAATCTGGTGGCTGAAAAGAGAGTTAAAATACAAAGCCAAACAAATTGTTGACCAATCATGGACCTAAAGGCTGGAATAGTACAGATGAAGAGTGGGGGGTGGGGGGGTAGCATGTTTTATATTCCAAAGGGCCTGTGGATATACTTTTTTTTTTTTCTCTGAGCTTGAAATCTGATATGCAGGTGGATCTAAGTTATTGTCTGGGGAGCTGATGTCATGGTTGGAAAAAGGACCAGAAAGCTGGATCAGGGAAGACAGTAGCTCCCTAATATGGGAAAAGGGTATAAATATTGTTGACTGTAAACTCAATTTTATCTGATCTGGGGCCCATATTCAGCTTAGGAGCCTATGTGACCTCTGCATCCCTGTAGATCTGAGTTCACATTCTGTGGTCATGAGTAGGAACATTCCAAGCTGCCCCACTATTGACTCATCTTCCTCAGGTATGGCATAAGAGTATGTTGTCCGTCCTCCCTTCAGAGGATGGAACATTTTCTACCATTGTTGATCCAAGTTGAGACCAAGGTCCTAAGGGGTCTATTGTGTTGTTCCTGATAGAAATGATCTGTAGCAATGGAGAGAGGGATTTATTTGAGGTCTAGGCCCATCATGTCTGTTTTACTCAGGACTTCCTGAGTAGGGCCCCAGCTGATGGGGTGGCCTTATAGTGACTAAAGAGTCATCAAAGTATGCCAGTCTCATGCTCTTATTCAGCTTTTGCAGTCCTTGCTTTGATAAGGTGAGCTTGCTTTGAAGTGAGTGAGAGAACTGTAATAGGAAGTAGGTGAGGAGGGTATCTAAGTCTAAGACATTATTTCATTATGAACTTGATACTGACTCACTACAGACTATTGTGTACTTTTGCTTTCAGGTATATATTTTGCCCTAATTTATGGGTACATGTGAACATATGCTCTATCTTATGGGACCTGGTCTATATCTAGGTTTTGGGACTTTGTTAGGAAGTGAACCTCCTGGAATGGAATTAGAGAATGCTATGAAAGGAAAGGTCTCACTGGAGTAATGAGGGTGAAGGGCTGACATTCCATGCCTGATGTCTCTGGACACAGTCTGAAGTGAAGCATGCTGAGGTGATACTCGTTGTGTTGATTAGATGGGGATCGGCAGACGCAATATCATTTGGTATGAACTGAGAGAAGCATGCAGGAAAGTGAGTCCCACCCTAGAGGTTCCAGGACTGGGGGAAATATAGGCTCTAAAGAGGAAGTGGGAGGGTCCTGCTGTCTTAGGGTTTAAGAAGACAATAGATTGTTATTGCTATAGTCACATTATTGGGCAATTGGGCTAACTTTGAAATATCCCTTTGTTAGGATTTGCTGTATCATACAAACATCACCATAATTTATGTCCTTTGACATTATTTGTATATAGCTGTGCCACCACCGATTGCTTCTGTTCTCTGTGGTCTTAAGCTTTTAAGAGTCAAAATATTAAAGACTCAACCTGTGTATTGAAAAGACTCAATCTGTGCTTTAAAAAGTTTGAGACATTCAATCAATTTTTCCCCTCTCATATTAGTGATTTATATGACCACAGATTAATAGGAGTGTACACAAACACCATTCCCACCACCAGAAGATTGTGTCCCATCCTACCCCACCCCCACAGTCACTTTACTTTTCTAGTGTCCTCACCCTATTTAATTATAATGGTACCTTGTCCTGGAATACTCCACAGCCCATTATGTAAGCCCCCCTTCTTTATTCTTCATCTATTACAAACCACTTCCCATTCAATAGAGGGAGACTCCTTAGGCCACGAATTTTGTTTTCATTTCCCTGCTCAGAACACTCAGATTTTTGTGCACTAACATAACACTGATTCCGTGTCAGGGTCTGCTGTGCATATACACACACAAACACACACACACACACACACACACACACACACACACACACACACACACACACACACTCACACTCACTCTCTCCCTCCACCTCCCTACCTACCTAGTGTTCCAGTCTACAGTACTCAATACATCACCAAAAACTTTTTTTTTTTTTTTGGCATTTTCTAGTCTTCAATAATGTTTTTTTTTTTTTTTTCAATTTTGTTTTTGTATCTCCAGGACCTCAAGCATGCATGGTTTCACTAATTCCAGGTCAGTTTTCCAACCTGTTCTTTTCAGGTAGTGAAAGAAATAAGAGACACCACAGCACTGGAGCTTCTTTCTGATGCTATGATATTCCCACATAATACCAGGGCTCAAACCTGGGATAGCATGATGGCAAGGCATGGGTTCTACTGGGTGAGCTATCTTCTCACCCACCCACTCAATGCAAGGTTCTTGGATACTTTATTTTGTGATTTTTTTTTTTCACTGATTCTGCTGCAATTTAGTCCTTTGCAACTCAGACTCACTTCACACTTCCAATAATAAGCTCAGTCCTCTCAGCCGTCACAAGTTCAAATATAAATGTTTTCATGCAAAGCATAAACTTTGCAATCTTGTTACTTTTTTTGGTCATTTTTTGTTTCCTACTCCTACAGGTCAAAAATCTATTCAGATAATTATTGGGACAGTTAAAACTCTTAGATTATTTTTGTCACAAGGAGCTGAATCCCTTATTACCAAGAGAATTTTGATTGTGTTTATGCTTGTGTCTGCACATTCTATAGTGTGAGAAAGAAAATGCAGACCAGCCTACTAGGCAACCAGACGCCCTTGTCCTTGGGTGCCTAAATGAAGTCAGCAGAGGTGGGAGTTCTCCATTGTGGAGTGTTGCAGGGCCTCTTTCTCCCTCCCTCCCCTCCTCCCCACAGAAGCTGCTCATGTTCTTTTCCTCATCCCTGGGCATCTGTCATCCCAGCAGCCACTACTGAATCATTCGTCACTTTCACAAAACGGATTTCTGTTTACAGAGCAGCTGGCAGGAGCTGTTCCAAGGCCAGGGCCTCCCTGAGAAGCAAAGCCTACTTCTCTCCGCTGTCAGGAGCTTTTAGAAATAACACCCTCCTCCGAGAAAGTCAGAGCAGCAACAGGAAAATAAGCAAAAACCTATTATAAAACAGTTGTCCAAGAACTTGGGCTCGGCGCGGGGTAGAGATCGATCCGCTGTGAAGGTTAAATCTATTTTCACACTGTGTTCTATTTCACAGCTTAATGGTGTTTTAATGTGTCTGTCACTGAGCCCCTTCATGTTCTGCAGGTAGAGCCTTTACAAAGGAGAAAGAGCCTGGCTTTTTAAGCTCAGCTGTAACATCTTATTTACCAGCTGCGATCTGACACTTTCTTTTCCCTTCCAGAGCGACAGCAGGTCTGCCTCTTCCTCTCAACCCCTCTGGTATCCTCTGCCACCCTCTTTCTTCTTTCTCATTTTGCAGGAGGCCTAGTTGCAACCTTCTGAGCAACTCTCAGCTAGCTCTCTGAAAAGCTCTCCAGGAGAGATGCCAGTATCAAAGAGGAAAAACACACAAATGCTTCTGACCCTGCCACAATGTCCGCAGTCACAGCCTCCTTTTATAGATGTCCCTGCTGGATCTGGTCAGCTTCACTGTCTGCCCACAACCAACAGGCCTCCTTGATTGGCCCCCAGTTTGACCTCCTGTCTCCACACCCCTGCTCACTGAGCACATCTGTGACAGTGGTCTTGCTTTGCCTCCCTACCCACAGGAGAGAAATTCTGATTCTTTATTGTGATTTAACCCAAGTAGAAATGATTGTTTCTACCTTTATACACTTGAATCCATATAATAACAGCAATTGTTTTTGTTTCTCTGGGCTATAGTAACACATGACTACACACGCAGTGATTTTTAAAACAATAGAAAATGTATGCTTTCATAGATCTGGAGGTCCAGAGTCTACAATCAAGAGCTGGTTAGGGCTATGACTCTCTCTCTCTCTCTTTCTTTCTTTCTCTCTCTCTCTCTCCAGGGAGGAGTCAGTTCCATGTCTTGCATTGACATTCCTTGGCATGCACACACCAATCTAGTCTGTCTCTGCATGACTTTATCCCAACCTATCTCTCCTCTTCTCATGAATATACTGGTTGTACAGTGATTAAAGCTCACTTTATGCCACTAGATCCCAACTTCACTTAACCACATCAATAGTTACTTATTTCCAAAGCAGGCTCACATAACAGATTCTGTGAAAGAGATGAGTTTAGAGAATACTATCTGGTGTACAATTTTATGTGTTGGCTTGGCAGGGGCACAGTGCTCAGCTATCTGGTCAGATATGATTCTGGTTGTTTTGGGATGAGTGTTTTTAGATGAGAGTAACACTTAAACCAGTGAACTGTGACTAAAACAGATTGCTTTCCATCATGTGGGTTGGTTTCATTAAATCAGCTGAAGGCCAAAAAGAACAAAAGGTTGTCCCCTTCAAATAAGAGGGGATTTGTCCCATTAAATGCTTTTTGGCTTAAACTACGGCATTGAATCTTTGCCTGTCTCAAACCTGCCAACCTAATCCACACTTTTAGGCTTGACAGTCTCTCATTTCATGAGTCAGTTGTCCAATCTCAATTTCTCTCAATGTATGTACATAATATTATTTTATCACTTTCGCATTTGTACATAAGTGACAAAATTATATTCACACATACACAGGTATGCTGTTGATTCTCTTTCTCTGGAATATACTAATGTACTATCTAACCTAATACAATCATCTAGATGAAATATATAGATTGTGGGGCTGGGAGGTGGTTCATCTGGTAGAATGCACGTTACAAAGACCCAGGTCCAAGCCCTCGAGCCTCCAACTACAGGGGGAGCTTCATGAGCCGTGAAGCAGTGCTTCATGCATCTCCTTCCCTCCCTCTTCCTCTTGCTCTTTCTTCCACCTTCCTCTCCCCCTCTCAATTCTTCCTGTCCTATTAGATAATTTTTTTTAAAAAATCATAAAAATATATAGATCATGTTCCATGGAAGAACACATACTATTTATGCTTGATAATGGGGAAGTAGCATTTCAGAACCCAGACTTCTGTAGATTAGAGTAATAGAGTCAGCATGGCCTAGTAGTGCTTGTAATATCTTCTGTAATCATTGTTATTGTGGGTGGAAGTTAGCATAACTAGGTGCAACCTATAGCAGAGATTCTCAGACTATGGGCTCTGAACTCCTTGAGAATCTCTAAGATCTTTGCAGAGAATCCACAAAGTCAAAATTATTGATAATAAAATGATCACTTAATGTTTCTGAATTCAATATAGCTTATTGGTTTTATTTTAATATTTTTGTTGTGATATTATGGAAATTTCACATGAAGTATTACATTCTATACCAAAGTCTGGCAGTATTCTGGTAGGAAACACATTGTGACTATGAGTTTCTAAGCAAACTGGCCATTTTTTCTAGAACACTCTCTTCATTTACAATAAAAAGTATAATTATTCCAAGGTGGACATTTGGGAGACATTTAAAAAATATTTTATTATTTTATTTTATTTTTATGAGAGAGATGCAGAAAGAAAAATACAGAGAGACCAGAGCACTGTTCAACGTTGCCTTATAATGGAGCTGAGGATTGAGCCTGGGGTCTTGGAACTTCAGGCATCAAAATCTTTTGCATAACCATTATGCAATTTCCTGGCTCCATTCCTTACAAATGGTGGGGGGGGGGAGGGAAACATCCTGCTACTTAAATAATTCATAGTACTTGTTGCAGATGATAAAAGGAGAGATACTCGAGAAGATTGGAATTTTGGAGAACTTGCATTAGCCACTCTGAATTTAACAATAAGTTCTTATTTTCTGTTACATTTGAAATCTGTCAAGATTTGGAATGTCTAGCTCAGCAAACCATTGTTTGCAAATAGAGAAAGCAAAATGTCACAAAATCTTGCCTTCAAAGTAAATGACGAATGAATGGATTTTAACACTCAGCCATATAGTTTCAGGTTCCACACTGCAGCTCACCTTTATAAACTATAACTTGTCAAACTTGGGGAATAATATGACAAAGGAACTTCTGCAACCATCAAATAGGCTATTAAAATACTCTTATTTTGTAACTATATAGATGGATCAGACCAGACTCCCTTCATATACTTGAACTTAAACAATTTATTATAATAGGCTGACTAAAATGCAGATAAGACTGTACTCCTTCATTTTGTCAGATATTAGAGATTTGCAGAATTGATAAAACTGTTACTCTTCTCACTGGGTAAGCTATCTTTATCAAATATATTATTTCAACATATTATATATCTACTATTTTCAATAACTTAATACATTGTTACTTTCAACATTCTATCTTTTAGTCAAAACTAAAATAAATATTTTAGGTATAACTCACTGCAATAAAGGATTGTAGAATTTCCAGTTAACTATTTTCTTTATTTTTAAACATCTATTTATTAGATAGAGAGAGTAGGAAATTTAGAAGTAAGGGAGAGAGAGTAGAAGAAAGACAGATACTTTCAGCATTCTTTCACCACTAGTAAAGTTTTCCTCCTGCCAGTGGGAACCAGGATTTGAACCTTGGTCCTTGAGCCTGGTGTAATGTGTGTGCTCACCTGGGTGTGTCACTACTTGGCCCCTTTTCAGTTACTTTATTTTAAAGCCTCAAATTTTGTCACCTGCTTGTAATCTTATTTCTAAGCTCACCAGTTTCTTCTGAGATTCTGTGTTTAACCCTTATGTGTTCTGCTGTGCCTATTTTGAATTATCTTTTCTAGATTTCTTCTAAGTTTATTATAGTAGTTTAAAAGTTCTGGTCAGGAGACTGCATAACTTTCCTGTTTTTTAAGACTAGATTCTGAAGGCTTGTTCTCTTTGTGATGCAATACTCCCCATGTGGTCTCCAATTTTCCATGTGTTGTATTTATTTGCCTATTTTTATTTTAAATTCTCTTATTTCTCTTTTAATTTCCATTTTATTAAAACAATTTTCAAAGTGTTATTGCATTCTAATATGTGGATTTCAGGTGTGTATCATTGAAAATCAGAATGTGTTTTCCCTTTGTCTTGATTTTGTCTATTATGTCCTCCCTTCCACAACTGGTCACATGGCCGTGACTGAGGACTTTTAACCATCTTCTTCTGTCACCCCTTCTGTATTCTCACTGCCCCTAAAAAGTACCTCAGAGGACTATGGCTCTTTTTAAAAAAAATATTTTATGTTTATTTTCCCTTTTGTTTCCCTTGTTTTTTATTATTGTAGTTATTGCTGCTGCTGCTGCTGCTGTTGTTGTTATTGGATAGGACAGAGAGAAATGGAGAGAGGAGGGGAAGACAGAGGGGAGAGAAAGACAGCTTGTGAAGCGACTCCCCTGCAGGTGGGGAACTGGGGCCTCGAACCTGGAACCGGGGCCTCGAACCTGGATCCTTAAGCTGGTCCTTGCCCCGGACGATGACTCTTTAACTGTCAAATTAACTCATTTATTCCTGAAGGGTTGGTAGGCCCTTAGCAATCCTATCTGATTTAGTTGTCATCTTCCTTTGACTTTAATTTTAGAAGGAGCTAGCACTGAGATAGTTCTAAGAGATCTCCCGTGATTCCAAGCATACCTTATGCCCATTGTGTAGTAGCAGCTCAATTTTCACTTGTTAATCAGCATCAATCACTTTAACCTTATAGTGATTTCCTGATTCAGACATTAATTGCCCAAAGTGACTGGGTGGAGGGTTAATTAAATCTTACTATGTCTGTCTTGGAAGGAAGAGACACTCCCTTATTATTGAAAATACACATGTGAACGGGAATAGGGTTCTGTTGTCCATACAAGCAACTCTGGGCAAATATTAAGTGTAGACCTGCAGACTACACATTTATTACACTGTGTTTAATGTGGCCACTTTACTCCTGGGATTATGACCTAAGTTAATGCCATTTACTAACGTGTCAAAGGTGAGAGGAATATTTTGCTGTAGATTGGCAGAATTAGTTGCACTATTACTTAGGTCAGAGCTGAAGATAAAAATTTATAAATCAGGGTAAGGGAGATAACATAATGGTTATGCAAAAAGATTGTCATGTCTGAGGCTCAAAGGTCTCAGGTTCAATCCCCTGTACCACCATAAACCAGAGCTGAGCAGGACTCTGGTAAAAAAAATAAAACAATAACTGAAAAAAAAAAAAAGCTATATATTCCCACTAAAGTGTAGAGGCATTTGAATCATAAAGATGTAATAGAGGAAAGGAGAGAATAAAGGGGGAGAGAATGCTGTTATAGAGTGATTATGCTTAATAATGATAAAACTTTAAATATTTTGAGTTTTCTGGTATGTCACAGAGCCAGACTTTTTTTCTGGTTTACTATACAGACTAATGTGGAGACTTTATAGACATTTTGTATTTTAGCAAAATTATTTATATTGAATAAAGAAAGGAAAGAATAATGAAGGCTTAGAATAACTTGTTCCGTGGCTGGGCAGTAGTGCAGTGGGTTAAGCACACATGGCGTGAAACATAAGGATCCCAGTTTGAGCCCCGGCTCCCCACCTGCGGGGGGCGTCGCTTCACAAGCTGTGAAACAGGTCTGAAAGTGTCTATCTTTCTCTCCCCCTCTCTGTCTTCCCCTCCTCTTTCGATTTCTCTCTGACCTATTCAAGAACAATAACAAGGACAACAACAACACAATGGAAAAAATAGCCTTCAGGAGCAGTGGATTCATAGTGCAGGCATAGAGCCCCAGTGGTAACCTTGGAGGAAAAGAAAAAAATAGAACAACCCAGGTTGTTCAGTAAGACTTTATTTAAAAAAATTATTTTTTTATATTTATTTGATGGAGACTGCCAGAAATCAAGAAGAAAGGGGGGAGAGGTAGACAGGACGAGAGACGGTGACACCTGCAGCTCTGCTTCACCACTTGCAAAGCTTTCTCCCTGCAGGTGGGGATCAGGGACTCGAACCTGGATCCATGCTCATTATAACATGAACACTTAACCAGGTGTGCTGCACCACCGGCCCATTTAATAAGATTTTATTCTAAAAAAAAAAAAAAAGTTTGGGAATGAATAATTTTGTATAAATTTGTAGGAATAAAATTTGTAGGCTGGGGAGATAATGCAATGGCAAAAATACTTTCAGGCCTGTGGCTCTTAGTTCTCAGTCCCCAGTACCACCTTGAGGCAAAGCTGTTCTCAGTCCCCAGTACCACCTTGAGGCAAAGCTGTTCTCAGTCCCCAGTACCACCTTGAGGCAAAGCTGTTCTCAGTCCCCAGTACCACCTTGAGGCAAAGCTGTTCTCAGTCCCCAGTACCACCTTGAGGCAAAGCTGTTCTCAGTCCCCAGTACCACCTTGAGGCAAAGCTGTTCTCAGTCCCCAGTACCACCTTGAGGCAAAGCTGATCAGTGCTCTGGTCTTGATCTCTGTTTTTTTCTCTGAGTCCTCTGAATCTCTCTTATTACAAGAAATAAATAACATATTAAAAAGAATGTAATTTTCCCCCCACCGCATATAATTATTGTTGGGCTTGGTGTTCACACAACTCTGTTAACACTTACTGGGCTTTTATTCTTCTTTCTTTTCTGTTAGATAGAAATCGAGGGGTGTAGTCGGGGAGAGAGAGAGACACCTGCAACACTTCTCTACTTTCCTTGAAATTTTCCTCCTGCAGGTAGGGGTGAAGGGCTTAAACTTGGGTCCTAGAGCCTGTTAGGATATATGCTCTATACTGTGTACTGTGTACCACTGTACCCACACCATCCCCCAATTTCTTTCTTAACCTCTGGTAATCTACAGAGAAGGTGTTGATTTTTTTTTTAAATGCAGACTCAGCTTTTTTCTTTGGTAGGTTGTAGAAGACTTAAGAATCATAGGTTTGTCTTAACTGATGCTCAGTAAGAGTGAAAATTGAAAAAAAAAAAAAAAAAGCCAGCACATTTAACTCAAGATATTCTGAAACAAGATCATTTCTCCTCGAATTGAGACACTTTTTATCGTCATTTTGCACTCTCCCAGTGAGGTTATGAACCAGCTGCCTAGTGAACAGAATTATGACTGTCCAATTAATATTTTGGAAGCAATGACAGCATGCTCTAACCTCCTGGCTCAGCGGTCTGTTCTGAGAGTCTGATCATACAGGAAGTGGGAGAAACATGGGGCCACTGGGTTCATTGGGTCTGCATCAGGAAGAGCAGAGGCCACTCACTGAAGTCTGTGAATCACAGAAGGCAGCAGCAGGGGAGTTCACATTTGAATTATGAATATTTAAATAGGCCTATTAAAACCGTTTCCACAGAGAGCAAAACTGCATTTGCTTTAAAAACAATTAAAAATATAAAGGACAGTATGGAACAGTTACTAAACACATAGCATTTGTGGGGTCAGAAGACTCAGAGTGAACCCCAAAGCCCAGCACTTCTGAACTATTTGGAGTGGGAAAATGAATTTGACCTCTAAAAGTTTTATCCAGACCCTCCACTCCTTTTATTCTCCATGGGACAAGGTTAAGGGCATGGTGTCTGGAGTCAGACTGTCTAGATTTGAATCCTGGCTCTTTCACTCTCTAGCTGTTGGTATATGTCACTTAGCCTCTTTGTGTCTCAGTTTACCATTGTATAAATGGAGGTAATTCCAGTAGTATGTCAAGGACTGCTTGTGAGGCTAAAGGAGTTTATTTATATAATGCATGTAGAAGAGTGTTAGCCACATGGTAAGCATAAAGTAAATATCAGCTCTGTCATTAGGTATCTGTTATTAGTATGCACTAAAGCTGTGCTTTCTGGTCAGATGCAACGGTAAACAAGACAGACACAGTCTCTCCTACAAAAGAGGTGTTAGGAAAATTTGCTATGGAAACTGTAATGGTAAGAAGTCCACTAATGTTGAGGACTAAAAAAGAGCTTTCAAAGAGAAATGAAATTTAAACTGGGGCATGACAAGTAAATACTAGTTAGCCATGGGCAAAGGAAAAGAAAAATTATTACTTTTTTTTTTTTTTAGTGGTATTCAAAGGAAAGGGTTGAGGTGAGGAATATGTAAATTTGGTGACAAGATAGAGGAAAGAGTTCAGGGTGTCTTCTGTGAAGTAATAGGAGAAGGTTCAGAAAGAAGAATGGAAGATTGGGAGTCAGGCTGTAGCGCAGCGGGTTGAGTGCAGGTGGCACAAAGCGCAAGGACCAACATAAGGATCCCGGTTCAAGCCCCCAGCTCCCCACCTGCAGAGGAGTCGCTTCACAAGCTGTGAAGCAGGTCTGCAAGTGTCTTTCTCTCCCCCTCTCTGCCTCCCCTCCCCTCTCCATTTCTCTGACATATCTAACAATGACAACAACAACTACAATAGAAAAAAACAAGGGCAACAAAAGGGAAAATAAATAAATAAAAATTTTTAAAAAGGATGGAAGATCAGGTCATAATTGGTCTTGGAATCTATATTATAGAGTATGGAATTTCTCTCATGACATGGGAGAGCCCCGGAGTGGATGATACAGTTTCTGTTTTAGAAGCACCATTGCAATGGAACAGAAAAGAGGAGACAAACAAAACTAGTAAGATTGTTATTGCAGCCTGCCAGTCAATATATGACAGTGTCTTAAGTTGTGATTTATTTGAAACATGTTTTTTTGGGAGATATAAATACTGGAGTCAGGTGGTATACCACTAATCTGGCTAAGCACACATATTACCAAACTGTCCTCATTTATATTGCACATATTTCCAAGCACATAAGGACCAGCATTCAAGCCCAGTTCCCACCTGCATGGGGGATGTTTCAGGAGTGGTGAAGCAGATCTGCAGGTGTCTATCTCCCTGTCCCCTCTCAATTTCTGTCTTAATAATGAAAGAGGAAAAAAAAAAAGGAAAGAACTAGACATACCAGGATTTGCTGAATGGCTAGAGTTGGTGACTTGAGCAAAGGAAGGATCAAGGGAATCTAGATGAAGGTACAGGGTGATGGCTTTTACTGACAGGATGTGAGGGGTGAGGTGAGGTGAGGGGTGAGGGATGGATGGGCAGGGGAAAGAAAGTACACATAATTTTAAATCTGTGGATTGATGTCTGCAAGGGCAGCAACCATTTAGAACTCTCATGGGTAAAACTGGTCTCCTCTGGGGATAGAGGGAATTCATTCAGCTAGAGAGGAGATCCCTAAGGGATAATGAAGACAGTATGGTCATCCTGGAGAAACCACTTTGGAAGTTAATTCTGTAGAGAAAGATAGCTGCCATACAGAAAGGTGGGAAGAAAAATGATCAAACTAAAGCTGTTTCTAAGGAAGTGGGGGTGTGGTATTTGGTCAAGAATAAAGTAATCTGTGAGAAATAGGATAAAGCTTCTAGAACATGGAAGCCACTGATAACTGAGTGAATTAGGTAAGAACTAGGGAGGTGATGAGAGTGGAAGCCAGGAAGGGAGGAGATTAAGCTTCAGGATGAGTTTTACATTTAAATTTCTTTAGATGGGCACAGACTGGGAAAAGCTAGACTCCCAAGATAGGGTAAGGTAGACTCCTGAGAGCATTTAGAGAGATGTTCCTTAATCTGAGTTACAGCCTCTCTTCTCTTCTCCACCCACCCCTCACCTTCCCTTCTCCACCAGTGTTCTGCTGGGGTTCAGTACCTACAGCATTCCACCACTCCCAGAGGCCGTTTTCTTTTTCCTCTGGAGGAGGGCACTGCAGAATCACTCCACTGTTCATACACCCTTCCCTCTGCAGGTGCTATTTGGCCGACAGGGCCTGGAATCTGTAATGGCTCTACCAGGTGAACCGCTTCTTGGTAACATTGATTTGTCTCATGAAGTCATTTTGTGCAATATAGGTCTATTTTTCAAACTTTGTTAAGCATCTTAATCAGCTCAAATTTTTGTTAACATGAAGCTTCTATCTCAGTGGCTCTGGGATGGTGCCTGAGAGTTTGTGTTTTAGTTAGCTTGGAGTGGGTGACAAGATAGTTATACAGATACACTCTGAATAGCCCTATATGAGGTCCTAGGATATCTCATTTTTAGGACCATAATGGTCCTGCTCCCTGCCCTTCGCTTTTTAGCTTCCTTCCCTGCTACAGAAGCAGAGTTTTTTAGAATAGAGCTAGTCTTGGACTAAATTTCCAAAAAACACTCATGGCATAGGTGTTTTCAGCTTTGGCTTTATTACCACTGCCAAAAACCCAGCTTTGTATTGTCATGCAAAGAAACTCAAAGTACTCATTTGATTATTTATTTAGCTATTTACAACTCCACTGCTTCTTGTGGACACTTTGTCCTTTTTTTTTCTTTTTTTTTGTTTTTGTTTTCTTTATTTGATATGACAAAAAATTGAGAAGGGTGGGAAAGGGGAAGGGGTAGGGGAAGAGGGAGAGAGAGAGACTTCCCCCCCACACACACACATGGGGACCAGGGGCTTGAACCCAAGTCCTTGCACATGGTATTGTGTGCCCTCAAGCAGGTTCACCACTCTTCAAGCCCCTTAAATCATTTTGAAATGGTGAACTGCCTTTACCACAGGTTTTCACAGTGTCGGACTGAATACTGAGTATTGCTAAGGCTTACTTGAAGTTTTGAAATATCCCTCACAGGCCTGTAAGTCCACTGGTTCTGCTGCTCTCCTTTCTCTACGTCACAATGAGCACATCAGCATGCATTTGGAGACTGAATATAGATTCAATGAGCTTAGTTTTTCTGTCAAATGCAGACTTTCCAAATGTGTGTTCAGAATTTTTACAGTTATGTCTGTAACCTCAAAAGCAAACTGGAAGAGATAGTTGGTGGTGAAGTTAACTCAATTCATTCCCCCTGAACTAATCAGGATCTTGTTCATTTATGCAAATAATTCACTTAGTATAGAATCAGGAGTAATAGGAAAACTGAGAGGGTTCCTTGGTCATCGCTTTTGACGAGTTCTCTTGTTGGACTCAGTTCTCTCAGATGTAGGTGCTAAAATGAGCCTCTAGTGGTAACTCAAGAAACAGTAAACAAGTTAGGGATGTGAGTCAGGGATTGGGGTGCTTTAACCAGCCACTTACTAGAGCTATAGTAGAGCCAAGGGAATTTGGGAGATGGGCAAGAAACCTAGGTGGCTTATACGCTAGTTCTAATTCCATGTTGACTGGAAACTACTTCTAGGGAGTGTTAAATTACAAGATCTTTTGCCTTGTGATGTGTGTAGGCAGAGAGAAGTCCTTGGAAAGAATCCAGGGTATATACCCTTGGAGTAGGTTGCTGTTGGCATATCCCTTGAAGGACTCTGGGGATGGAGGGAAAGGAATGAGATAGAGGGTGCTGGGGCTCTAATGCATGATGGTGAACAAGGCTGGAGGAGAGAGTATCTTGCAGACACCTGTCTGGGAAGATGAAAGATGATACCTGTGTCAACAACTGTACTGTGAACCAGAGCCCTACCCCCCAATAAAGTGTGTGGGGGAGAGAGGGCTGGGGTGGGGGTAAGAGGGGCACACTGCTATTTGCTTCAGTTCTCCTATCAGCAGTGGGTCCAGACTGAGACCTGGTAAAAAACAGACCTCTGCACAAAGAAGTAGTGCAAACTGTATGCTGTGTCAGCAATCTCTCTATGTCTGTTTCTTGTTCTCTGGGAACTACTGACACGTTTGTTCAACCTTGTTCTCATATTCCTCCCCCCCCCACACTAGTTTTGGATTAAAAAAGTCCCAGGCCAGGTAGTGCCATACCCAGTTGAACACATATATTACTACTATACACAAGGACCCTGGTTCAAGCCCCTGCTACCCACCTGCATGGAGGAAACTTCCAGAGCAGTGGAGCAGATCTGCAGAAGTCTGTCTTTCTCTCTCCCTTTCTATCTGCCCCTTGTATTTCAACCCCTCTCTGTCAAATAAACAGAAAAAAGGAAAAATGATCACTGGGAGTGGTGGACTTGTAGTGCAGGCACTGAGCCCCAGCAATAAACCTGGTGGCATTGAAAAAGGAGGGGAAAAGTACTTTCTCTTCCAAGCAGAACAATAGCATTTTGGTAACAACCACTCATGTCCTGGTTTAGTGAGATAGTGAGACCCCTAAGGGGTTAGGTGGAGATTTGGAATCTATACTGTTATTTTTCAAAAGGATTTTCTCAGTGGTTATGCAAGTGTATACTTACCTGAGAAATGTGTAGCCAGGTTGATGTTCACATCAACCACCTTCTCTTTTTGTCTTTATCACTTCGATTTTGTTTTACATCTTGTGTCCCATTGTGCTCCCAAGGTGAGGGACTGTGCATCAGTAATTGCTAATTAGAAACTTAAACAAAAAATGGTTCCCATCACATGATTTCAAGCGCAAAACAGAAACTTTCATACTGAGAAATTTAAGAAGGGAACCAAAATTGGAGTCAATCAAAATTATAATTATGGATGTTATTTTTACAACTTTGGGACAATTAGATGTGGTGAGATGTGGGTGTTCTCTGGTGTGCCCCAAACCTCAAATGTTAGCATCATAACTTTGCAAAATATTATCATAAGGCTTGAAAATGTTTTCTACCGGCAATATTTTACTAGAAATACAAACTGAATTGAGTACTCAGTTATCATTGTCCAAGTTTTTTTAACCATTTTACCCAAATATAGCAAGAGCAGCAAAGAGAATTAGAGACTTGGTTCTTCTCTCTCTCTTTTAAATTTGTTTTATCTTATTTGTTGAATAGAGATAGCCAGAAATGGAGAGGGAAGGGGGAAATAAAGAGGGAGAGAAACAGATATACCTGCACACTACTTCACCACTTGCAAAGCTTTCCCCCTGCAGGTGGGGACTGGGGACTCAAACTTGGATCCTTGTGCATTGTAACATGTGCACTCAACCAGGTGTGCCCCTTGGTTCATCTCTTTTGGAAATTACGTTTTAGTAAACAAAATGGACATGGTGGTATTACGAGAAACACCAAAATATGTAGAAAATTCCAAATAATAACCTAAAGTTGTAGGTTTCACATACAACAAAAGTGCTGCCTTCCACTCTTTTAATGCCCCACCTCTGATGTCACAAGATACATGAATGACTGTCTTTGCAGGGTTTTGCATTTCTTCTCTAGAAGTCTATTATTCTTTGCCCTTCAGATATCAAAGACGGGAAAAAATTACTAATACAATTTGCACATAGAAAAAGACACAGAAGTTAGTGCAGCTTAAGCTTTATTTTCCCCCAGTAAACCCCTCAAGCCTGCCTAGGATTTTGATGAGTGAAGCTGTGCTTTTTATTCTTCTGTCCACACAAAAAGGCCTGCTGTCCAGTGGATTCTGGCCCTGGATAATCCTCAGTTCTAATTAAGGTACTTTGCAAGCCCACTTTATCTGACAGGAGCAAGCAGCTAGCAACAAGAGATGAGCCACCAGCACTCCAAAATGAAAGCTTTGTTTTAAAATCTTGTCTTTTCCCTCCACCCTGCTCAAACTCAGATTGCCTCCAGCACAAAGGAAGCTGTGACAATCCTATCCCTGGCTCCAGTAGATGCCACATTGCCAGCAGCTCAAATGGTTGCTTCTCCCCAGTCTATTCTGCTAAACACAGAAGGACACCACTCCAAGGAGTGACCCATTCAGCCATTGTGTGGATGTTGCCACATCTGCCCAGAGTGAATGTTTCTATTTTGCTGTCACCCAGCAGCCAATTGACACTTGCTCATCTGACAACAAATCAGTGAACAGCCACATTTCATTGATTTGCTTCTCCAGAAGAGTACTTTGAGAAGATGGGGTTTATGTAATGTCTACATGGACTACTTTTTAAAGAAAAATATATAACTTGATGACACAAAATTAGTATGGAGTTCTTAGAAGCAGAGGATTTAAGTGAAGGAAAGAATTGTGATGATGTTTCTATACTAGTTTTCTTAAGAAAATCTCTAAGGCCAGAAAGGCAAAAAGATTCGTTCAAGGTCTTACAGACACAGAAAAGTGAAATGATTGTTCAGGGTTAAACAGCCAACTTAGGGCTCTTTTAAGAAAAGTACCTCAGAACTTCCATTTTATTCTGACAAAGCAAAAAAATCTGCAGAAGCATTGTATAAAGAGCAAAGCAGAGGGGGCCAGGTGGTGCCGCACCCAGTTAAGCACACACATTACAGTGTGCAAGGACCAGATTTCTAGCCTCTGGTCCCCACTGGAAGGGGGGAAGTTTCATAAGCAGTGGATCAGAGATGCAGATACCTCTTTATCTTTCCCTCTCTATCTCCTCTTCCCTCTCAACTCCCCCCTTTGCCTTTACCCAATAATAATAATACAGCAAAGTAGACAAAAACACCAGATTGAAATGTTAAAATAAAAATTGGACACATATTCGGTGATTCCATGTCTTTGTCAAGCATGACATATAATAAACACCTTAGAGGAATCTCATAGATGTAATAATAATCTATGAAGGATTCAGACCAAAATGTGTACACACCATATAACTACTTGGGGAAAGGCAGTGGTTGGACAGGGTATAGCGAGCTGGTCAACTTCTCTTTATCTGAATGATTTACACTTATGATTTGAGTCTCTTCTTACATTGCAACTAGAAGTTTATGTTTTCTACAATATTGGATTAGCTTTCCATGACATTCAAAAGCCTGTGTGAACCTTAACTTGTATCTTTTCTAAATTTACTCTAAGAACAAGGAGAGTTTGGGAAAAACTTTTGGGGACTGGAGAGACAGCATAATGGTTTTGCAAAAGATTGTTACGCTTGAGACTTTGAAGTCCCAGGTTCAGTCCCCAGTATCAGCACCTGCCAGAGCTTATAAGGTCTCTCTGTATCTTTATCTCTGATCTCTCATTAATATATATTAGTTTGCTATGTGAGTTCTAAGTATAAAGAGAGGTGGAGGTTCAGCTTTGTTGGAATGCTTGCATCTAGAATCCCTGGCTGCCATGCAGGAAAACTAACTTCCCCATGGCTGCCATGTTGTGAGGGAGCCAAACCACATGGAGATGCCATGCAGAAGTACTTCAGTCTTCTGTGTTGATCCATTTCAAACACCAGGCACATAAGTGAAAGACTTCAGATGACTCCATCCCTAGTTATAAAGTCACTTCCCCCTTATCCCAACCTCCAAGTCACCCCAGATTTAAAAAAAAAAACATACATTAAGGATTCAGTTATTACTGCTCTGCCCTTTCAGAATTCCCAAGGCTAATAAAATGTTTATTTTGAGCCAGTGAGTTTGGGGGTAGCCTGCTATGTATCAATGATACCAGAACAGGTACTGAAGTTTGCCAGTGCCATTCTACCCAAGAGCCTGTACTTTCTTTGTAATTGGCAGAATAAACCATGGTGAGTTGGGAGATGGAATAGAGAAGTCTGGGGAGATCATTATTAGAAAGACAAGCATCCTGCTATCACACGTGACTGTTGACTCTGAGCTTTAGTTGCATTATCCCCCAGGAGAGCAATTCCAGTGCCTTCCCTAGCAGTCATAGAAATGTTAGAGGAATGGAACTGTACACCATAATAATCTTACAATCTTGTATCCCACTATTAATTACAAATAAAAACTTAAAATAAGAAATGTTATAGGAATCATGGCAATGTACATGAATGCATTATCCTTGCAAGTTACAAATGTTACAGCAAAGATAGCTACTATTTAGAGTTGAGTGTCTCTTTGGTTAAGTTTATTTCATGTGGATTCTATTGACAGTTGATTATCTTCTAATTGAGTTTATAGTGGAGAGATCACAGGCATATCTGAAATGACTCGTGCATTGCAAAGGGCCATCCTGGCCATTGAAACATAAGACAATGCTTCTGGTTCATTTTAATCTGGTTCTTTGAATTTGGCCCGTGGACTGGGGAATAGGCATGAATTCTAGGAGTAGTACCTAGAGCTTCAAAAGAACAGCACTATCTACAGTTGTGTCTGGGGAATCTCTCTCCTATTGCATTTTCAATACTAAAGGGAATGATACTGAAAGAATACCAGACAAATTTTTGTGTAACTGTCAAGTCCCTTAGCATCTGTCATCATCATGTTAAAACCAGAACTTTGAGCTCTCAGGCTGTAAGAGAGTTCTGACTCCCTC